>NW_007578839.1:5439-20720 GCF_000690725.1 Stegastes partitus
CTGGTCCAGGGTACTGGTTCTGTAGTCTCTCTGGTCATTGGCACTGGTCCTATGGTCCAAGGTACTGGTTCTGTGGTCCATCATATTGTTCCTGTGGTCCATGTTACTAGTTCTGTGGTCCAGCGTACTGGATCTATGGTCTCTCTGGTCCAGAGTACTGGCCCTGTCCAGGAGGCTAGTGGTGTTGCTGCGGATCAAGACCGGCATGGAGGCGGCAGACTGGGTTGCCATGGTGAAGTGGGCCGTCCTTAAGGAGTCATCTGTGAGACACAAGAAGTGATGTGGCCCAATCCCAATCTCCACACTGACAGATTAATGGACTTTGAGTTCCTACTAAGTGTGTGAGGGCTTTGGATAGTTCCAACATCAAATCGCCAAGTAAATAAGGGCTCTGATGTGGACTTCAACGCTACTATGTGCCTGTTTTGTAAGTTCATACATCTGCAGACTTTCCTGAGGGACTTGCCCATAGTTCATAGTGAAGTTATTGATATAAAATTGTGGTTGTCCTGCATCTCCACAAAACACAATTTATACACAAACCCAGCATGGATGGCATGGAAGAAATCTGCAAGGGAGTTCATCAATCAGCACAGCATCTGGCTGTTCACTGTTGTAGTTATTTATTGCACTTTTGTAGAGTTGTTTGCATTTTTAGTCTAACATCTGCATAGGATTTCTAGCTGTTCATGGCTTTCCTGACTTTTGGTAGTTCTGTAAACGCACAAATACTGTATTGCTACAAAGAGGGAGTGATCAACTAAGCAACTACTACAACTCAGAAGTTCACTTTTTTCTATTATTGATGATATGCTGTTTTCAAGCAATGTGTGCTTTTGTGATAGTGTGTCCCATTCCTCCTTTTTGATACCATTTCAAGCCCTCATGAATTCACACACTCAAACACTCCAGCTGTGATGTCAGTTAAGTCTGGGAGGGTTTAGTGCTTCGGCCTTAGGGTGGAGATTGTGATTGGGTCACTGAATGTTAGTGCTCCAGCTGTGTGGGGAGGCTGTACCTTTGCTGGACAACATGGATGACTTCCCAGATCCGGATGTACTGCTCAGCTCTTTGACTTTCCTGAAACACCAAAAATATTTTTAAATTGTTGTTAAACCACAGTTAATGGACTTCCATATGCCAACTCTTAATTCAGGTGTTTTAGGCAATAATAGACCTATATCTAACTTCCCCCTTTTGTTAAAATCTTAAAAAAAACAAACCAAAAAAAACCCAGTTTCAAATAAATTATACGACCATCTTCACAGAAATCGTTTGTTTGAAGAGTTTCAGATATAAAGTACATCATAGCAAAAAACCAGACACTGGTGAAAGGCACCAATGATCTTCCCATAGCCTCAGACAGTGGACTCATCTCTATTCTTCTGCCGGATCTCAGTGCTGCATTTGAAACAGATAATCACAACATTTTATTACAGTGACTGGAACATGTCATTGGGATTAAAGGAACTGCAATAGGCTGGTTATCATCACTATCATTTTTTTTTAGGATGTATTCCAGTTTGTTTATGACAACAATGATCCTCACATGTGCACAAAAGTCAGCCATGCAGTTCTACATGATTCTGTGCTAAGGATATATATATTAATGTTGTCATGCTCCTTTTAGGCAATATTATTAGGAAACACTACATAAACCTTCATCGCTATGCAGATGACACCCAGCTAGATCTATTAAACTTAAAGCATGTCTTAAAGGCATCAGGGCCTGGATGGGATGACTTGTAGTTTTCTACCAGGAAAATTTGAGTTATTTTATACTGGCCTGTGTCCTTTATCTCACACATAAAACAAGGCTTTAGCCTGCAAAATATTTGTCAAAATTAGGAACACTGTGTGTCAAAGTGATGCTAAGAGACCAATCCATGCATTTGTAGCCTTCAGGCTGGATCAGGGTTGTTGTAATAACTAAAAACCTCCAGCTGATCCAAAATGCTGCAGCTAGAATTCTGACGGGAACCACCCACAGAGATCATATTTCTCCCACATTACCTTCTTTACACTGGCTCCCTGTAAAATCCTGAATAGAATAGAATTGACAATCCTACTCCTCACACACAAAGCTTTTAATGACTATGTTCCATCCATCTATCCATCCTTCCATTATCTACACACAGCTTTATCCTCTGCAGGGTCGCAGGGGACTGGAGTCTATCCCAGCTGACTCGGGCAGGGGAAGGCACATCCTAGACAGGCTGACCTAACTATGTTCCATCTTATTTGAAAGAATTCATAGCACTATCCTAATGGAGCTCTTTGTTCTCAGACCGCAGTCTTACTTGTGGTTCCTAGAGTTTCCAGAAGCAGAATGGGAGGCAGAGATTTCAGGCTCCCCTCCAGCGGAATCAGCTCCCAGTTCAGGAGGCAGAGATCTTCTCTACTTTTAAGATGAGGCTTAAATCTTTCTCTTTAAATACAGCTTATAGTTAGGTCTGGATCCGGTGAACCTTGACCATCCTTTAGTTATGCTGCTATAGGTTTGAGATGCTAGGAGACTTCCCATGTTGCACTGCGCACTATTCCTCTACTTCCCTCTCTTTCTCTTTACATGCATTTATATACCACCGTTGCATGTCACTAACTTTGTGTCTTCTCTCCCCTGTAGTTTGTGTTTTGTCCAGTCAGCAGGTATGACTGGCTCTTGAGCTACATGTGTCTAATTTGTGGTTAGCTGCCTTAAGAACCTGCTCAGTATTTATTATTCTATTTTTTGTTGTCTGTCTTTTTCTCTATGCTCATCTTTTCTCTCTCAGCTCTCCTCTCAGCCCCACTGGTTGAGTCAGAAGGCTGGCCTCTCTGAGCATGGTTCTGCTGGAGGTTTCGTCCTTTTAAAAGGGAGTACTTTCTTCGCACTGTTGCCAAGTGCTTGTTCAAATGGAACTGCTGGATTTGTGGGGCTTCCTCTTTATATTTTGTGTGGTTACACTTTACAGTGCCCTAAGATAGTTTATGTTATAAATTGGTGTTTGATAAATACATTTGAATTGAGCTGAATTCTTACAGAGTTCTGTCTGAGTTCAGAGGTTTGGACGTCGTTGGTTGACTGCTGAGGGACCGACTCCGAGACAGTTTAGCCTTCCTCATTTCTTTACCTGCACAGAGGATCATCATCAACATTAACATCATGGCGCCATCACCTTCACCATCACCATCATGACATCATCATCACTGAGGAACAGTTGCAGCTCATCTTCATTCTGTCCATCTCACCAGAGGAGGACGTGACTGCTCCAGACGAAGTCACAGACATGGACTTTGTGGCAGACAGACTGGTCTTACTGTCTCTTCCTGTCAATGAAATATGGTTTTCAGACTGGACTGTAGATCTTAACCTCTGAAAACTGTGATTTTTTAAATAAAAAGTAAAGGAACAGCTCACGTTTTCTTTCCGTATGTTTGTCAGAGTTCAGCTTCCCATCATTCTGCTGGCGCTCCAGCTGTTCCTGACGACACAACAGATGCCATTAAAAACAAAGCAGACCAGCTGAAAACTGAAGACCAGCTGTCGGGCTCAGACTCACTATCTCTAGCAGAAGGGTTTCCTCCTTCTCCTTCTTCTGGTCCAGCAAGTCCCTCTCTTGCCTCTTGTGAAACTGCTCACAGACACAAGACAACAAAGATGTTACAGGACAGAAGTGGACCTGATGTATTGACAGTTCAGGCCTTCATTAAACCGGCTGCTTACAGGTTCTGACAGGTCCAATTTGTCCAGTTCCAACACTGTCTGGAAAACACGATGGACACAGTTAATTACTGATCACTTTCATTCCTCAACTGGATAAACTGGTTGGCAGGTTTAAATGTTACAGTCACAGTCTGGACTGGTCTCTGGTAGGTGTTACCTTGCGGATAGTGGCCACCACGTCTTTGTCTTTCTCTCTGCAGAGAAGTTTCTGGACGCAGAAGTCAAGTTTCTGCAGCAGCTGTTTGTCAGCCGGCAAGCGGAGCGACGAGCGCAACCTGGGCAACAACTGGCACAGCTTGTATCTGAGACACAGAGACAGGTGGACAGACAGACAGACAGGTGCACTACATGTAATGTCAGGAGGATTTCAGTTGTCTCAATGGACAGAATGATGAGGACCTACCTGACATTGGCGACAGGATCATGGACCAGCTCCAGAGCTGGGATCAAGAAGTGTTCGTTAAAGTATTTTCTGGAGAAAATCTCAGTGGCAGTTTCACAAACATCAAGGAATCTCAGACGGTTCCAGTAGCTGCGGCCCTGAGCCAGATCTGAGATCACAAACACAATAAGTCTGACATTCTGATAACGGTTCTAACAGGTTTTCTCACTGATTAAAGTGGCACTGATTTTTCTGTTGAAAGAATCAGAAAAACCTGCAGAAGCTCTGACCTTGAATCAGTCGCTCCATCATCTCCTGACGTTGCTCCTGGTTGCGGTTGTAGCGCAGAAACGTGCAAAATGTACGAGCCGCCTCCCTCTGCACTGGCAACACTTTCTGCAAAGACAACAAGCAGAGCAGAGTGACCTGTCTGTCATTTGGTTTAGCTGTGGTACTGTGTGGTGTTGTGCCTGGCGGTGCTGACATTAGTGGTGAGGATGATGAAGATGCGAGAGGAGAAGCTCTGGAACAACAGTTCTCCGGGAAGCAGTCTGGCCAGGCAGCAGTAACGCTGCAGCAGCTTCTCATGTAGCCGCCAACGCAGAGAACCTCCAACTTTCTGTTCTGCTAACAGCAGCGCCGACAGTAACTCTGGAAACTGAGGAGAACCATGGCACAAGAGGGAGAACAATGCAGGAGAACAGAAAAGTCTGTTTCAAAGTCAGCTTAAAAATCAAGTACCACAAAACAAGAGGAATTATGTGAAAAGAAATTAAACCATGTTAAAGTGAGGTTTGTTTCTCACCTTATTGTCCAGTGCCAGGTTCTCTCCTCTGGATAGAACCGCTTCCAGAGTTTCCTCCAAGTAATTCATCAGAGCGTCCAACACCTAAACAGCAGTGATGGAGGAAGTATTCAGATTCTTTACTTAAGTAAACATGCTAATGAGACACTGTTACCAGTAAAAGACCTGCAGCTAAAATGACTTAAAGTGTGTACAGTCAGTATGTATAAGTCAAATTTCTGAAAATAGTGAGAAATGCCATTGCAAATACACAGAGCCCAAAATGACACCTTCATTGCTTATTTTGTCCAACCAACAGTCTAAACCTCAAAATGATTAGAAAACATAGAGTCTGATTGAAATAATTTGAAAGGAAATGCAGCAAACTTTACATGTATGAAGCTAGACCCACTAAGTGTTTTACATGAAAACTGACAAACGATTAGCAAACACTGTGTATCGGGTTCTCGGTCAGTCCCCCTTCTGTCAGTAGGTCCTCACCACTGCTGACCTGGAGCACCTCACAATGTTTCAGAGTTTCTGACCCTGTCATCTAGGCAGAACCATCTGGTCCTTGTCAAGGTGGTTCAGGTCTTTACACCTGAACATTTTTTCACATCCAACACACTGAGAACCGACTGCCCACTGACCATCTGATGTAGCAGACCCCTCTGTTTATCTGCAGATCCTGGTTATGCTTATCCAGTCTGTTCAGTTCTTCAAATCCAGGTAAGGATTTCATAGAGTAGGTGAATTTAATCATTGCACAATACTGTGGTTATTGACTAGGACAGGGGTCGGCAACCCGCGGTGGCTCTTTCATGCCTCTGCTGCGGCTCCTTGTGGCTAAATTGTGGTTAAATTTCTTCACTGTGACATCACAGATTATTAAAATAATGAAATTTAGCCATGCATCCTGATTGGTGTGTGTGCCCTCTCACCTCCAGCGCATCATCCTGCAGCAGACACAGAAGTTCCTTGTGGACGAGCTGGACGTTTGAACCGAGCAGCTTCACCACCTAACAAGAGGAGGCAGGGCATCATGTGACATCATAGGAGACAGCCAATCAAAGTTAGGTACTGTGACCTGTCATTTTCATTAATTATCTTCAATTTTAACTTTTATATCTTGATTTCCCACCAAAAATAGCTGCTAGTCTAATTACAGGGACAGTTCTTGCTCACAAAGGACAAACCCCTAATGGACCTTAATGAGACTGCAGACACCAGGGGCACCAGCACGACTTTAAGCTGTTAGCTGTGGTATTGGTGATCTGACCTGATGGAAACTGGCTGCAGCACTTCGCCGGACGCTGACCTCTGGGTCACTACAAAGACTGGAGAAAGAAGGGTAGAGCTCTGACAAGAAGTGAGCTGAGTCCGCAAACACCACCATTGCCTGGAAGGACAGAAAAGGAAGTGACCTCAAAACCTAAAGAACTGAGGAACTGAGGTTGAGCGTATGTTTGTTTGTGTACCGGCAGGTTGTAGCAGCAGTTGCAGCGAATCAGTGTAGCCTCATTGTTGCCATCAGTCTGGTTTCCTTCAGTCTGCAGTCCAGCGACACACATCATCTTAAACCTCTGCAGTAAGCGACCCTTCTGCTCATCTGACAGAGACCCTAAAACCCAGTGGTTGAGCCTCAGAAACGTGATGATCCAACTGACACAGACCAATAACAAAACAGCACTTTGGTTGCGATGAGGCTGTTACTACCACCTTCTCCAGGTTTTGCTGTCCTTCAGCAGAACTATAAAGTCCCAAGGCAGCATTGACTCTTGAACTCATAGAAGATCCGACTCTCTGAACTTCTGCTTAGCAATGACTCGTCTGACTCACAGCATGAACACAGTGGTATAAGCCTGCCGATGGCATGTAGCTTTCTCCTCTCTTTCTGTTATCTATGTATGACAGTTTTCAAAATCCCTCTCGATACAGTAAACAATAATAACAACCTCTGGGCTAGCAACTTTTTTTTTTTCTTAACATCAGTGTTGAATCTCACCTGCCAGTCCGCTGCAGAGTTTTCCAAACTGAAACGACAGAGACGCCACAATGGCTTCATCTGCCTGTGATGAGGTCTCGCACACCGACATTACCAGGGGAATCACGACATGGAGTCGGTTGTCTAAAGAGAAAGATCTGGTCTTTATAGACATCGGCATCACTAAGTTGCTTCTTCTGTTTGAAGAACTCAGAGGCTAATATCACCATGATTCTGACTCACCGCTGTCCATCATCTCCATCAGGTTGATGATGGTGTCGAAGGCGGCAAGACGGACTGTGCTCGCCTCGTCTCCAGCAAGCTCCACCAGCTCAGGGAGAAGCTCCATCCTGGTGTCATCCACCCTAAAGGACAAACAGGTCACACTGGATGTTGGAGTTATGTCGGTGTTGGGTTTAAGTTTGATTGTTGTATGGTTGTTTTTTGGTCATTGTTTGGTTAGTGTTAGGTTTATGTTTGGTTGTCAATTGGTTGTTTGCTTGCCATTAGGTCTGTGTTAGGTTTATGTCAGATAATAGCTTTGTTGTTGTTCTGTGGGTGCTTGGTGTTGTTTTGTTGGTGTTTGGTCTGTGTTTTGTTGTAAACTGTTTAATTTTGGTTGTTGTAAGGTTTTTGTTTGGTTGGTGTTCAGTACTCATTTGGAGTTGGGTTAATGTTAGTTGTTGCTGTGTTTGTGTTTGGTTTGGTTGTGTGATCACCATTTAGTCAGTGTTAGGTTTACGTATGGTTGTCATCTGGCTGCTGAATGGTTGGTGTTTGGTTGTTACGTAGTGGTCATTTGATTGGTGTTAGGTTTGTGTTTGTCTGCCAGCTGTTTAGCTGTGTCTTGGTCTGTGTAAGGGTTTTTGTAAGGTCATTATTTGGTTGGTGTTTAGTCATTGTTTGGTTGTTGTTTGGTTAATCCAGTGTTTGTTTGCAGTTACCCGGTGGCCCTGGCAATACCCTCCAGCTGACGGCACATACATGCTCTGACCTCAAACTCAGGGTCCTGACACAAAGAACGAGCAAACGGCAGCAGCTCCTTCTTCACTCTGATGCACAGAAACACTGTTAGTATCAGAGCAGGTGAAATGACACCTGATCAGCATATGTGCAAAGATCTGCTATATTACAATAGTACTCCAGTGTTCAGTGAATATATATTTATAGTACTAGAGTGTGCAGAATATATAATGGTACATGCTGTATTGCAGCTCACATGTGAGAATCAAACTTGCAGGCGGCTTTCCCTAAAATGCGACAGCTGGCCAGACGAGCCTGAGGAGAGTGAGACAGCTGAGATTGATACAGGAGGGGGTTCAGCACCTGTAGAGACAGACAGGTGGAAGATGAGGCAGGCAGGTACAGTCATGTAGCAGGACTGAATGCAGAGAAACCTTTAAAAAAATCAAGCAATTTTATATCTGGTTGCTTAGATTGTTTGCGAAGCAATCCCTCACTTTAATCATGTAAATCCTTATCAGTCATCAACTACTGGCAGGTGAATCCAGAACAGTTCTGCTGGAAAGTATGAATCAGGAACTGACCTCTTGTTTAATGGTCTCTTTGGGCAGAGCGTTGATGGCTGACAGCAGAGTCTCTAACCAGGCGTTGCTAACCACTGTCAACAAAGATGGCAGGATGAGCAACTCACACAGCAACGTCAACACCTTGTGAGTAAGGTGTGTTTCCTGGTGTGTTGGCGGTTGATGCGTCTTTACCTGTGTCTTTATGGTCGAGGTATGGGTTACCTGTGTCCCGATGGTTCAGGTGCAGCAGGACAGTTTTCAGGATGGAGTAGGTATGGGTGTGGATCAGGATGATGTCGTCCTGGAGGATGGTTAAAAATGACCCCGCTGCTGCCAGCTGGATTTCACCTCCGGCTCCATTCAGGACCTCCTGGTTCACAACAGGACAGGTTACCTATAAGACACACCTGTACACACCTATAATGTCCTGGAATATTGTCCACATCCTGTCCTTCTATTCTCATGACATGCAGTCTGACAGATTGTACGTACCCGAACTTTTGGTACAACCCGACGAAAAGTCTCAGCAGGATTCTGGCGGACGAGACTCGGCAGGTTACTGATAACGCTGGCCCTCTGCACCTCTTGACCCACGCTGAGGAGCAGAGATAAAGGCAGAGGAGAGTCAGAAGGGTGACAGATAGAAGGCAGGATGTGAAGCGGGAATGTTTCCAGATCAAAAAGACGAGGACCCAAACTTGAACCCTGAGGGACTCCACAGCTGGAACCAGGACAGGCTCACATGTCCAGCTAGACTCTAGGTTTAGACAGTTTCTGGGTTCAGATCTGGTCTAAACTCCACTGTCCAGCTCTGAATCCTGGAGCCTTCAGTCCTGTTTGTGAAACAGTTCAGTGAACTAGTTTACCTCCTCTGGGATGGGACTGCTGATTACCTCCAGTGTTTAATTAGCTCCAGGGTTTACTGGGTCACAGTGAAGGAGGACGGCTGGAGAACTGAAAGCCTTATGCTCCGCCTAAGGCCTCCGAAAATCTTCACACCTATAAAAGCTTGTTTACTTGTTTCTCAACCCAAAATACTGACATGAAACCAGTGTAGCTAGTATTACTTTAAATATTGTTTATTGTAACGAGTCTTATCTTCACTGGTTTATTTCTACTAGTCTCACTTACTAACGTGTTTTTATTTTAACTACCTTTAAATGTGACTATGCTTATTTTCACTAGTGTTTATTGTAACCATTTTTAAGTTTAAATACGTATATTTTGAAGTAGTCTTATTTCAACTGGTGTTCATTGTACTAGTTATTTTAACTATTCTTATTTTAAGGACTCATAGTCACAAGTTTTAGTCTTACTAGTTTTATATATATTTTAATCTTGATCAATCTTGTTTATATTTTTAAATACTTAAAAATGTAATTAGTCTGATTTTAATTAGTGTTTATTGTCATAAGTGTCAAGTTTAGCTCGTTTTAATTTTAACTAGTCTCGCTGTCATTTATCTCATTTTAACTAGTCTTATTTATGTTTTTTTAATTTAAGCTCCTTGACCTTTAACTAGTTTTGTTTATTAGCCTCATATGAACAAGTTCTTATTCTTTATTTTAACTAGTTTTAGTTATTAGCTAGATTTATTTAAAATACCATTAGTTATTAGCTAGTCTTATTTGAACTAGTTTTAATTTTATTCATCTATTATTCTATGTTGAGTAAAATACACCTGCTGCAGATAAACAGATCTCCAGATGTCAGTCAGGGTTTTCAGTCTGAACTCTTCTTCATCACTCTCTAAAGTTATCTCTTTACAAAACAGAACCAGAGGTGGAGCCACCAGATCTGGATGGGGAGCAGTCTGAAAAAACCTGGAGGAACTTGTGACCTGTACTATCAAGCAGGGTTTGGGGTTAGTGAGGTGCCCTCAGGTTTAATGCTGGGTTTTTAGGGCTATATGACAATGGTTCTGCACACTGCACACCTAATCTGCTCCAGAGCATGTTCAAGATAGAAGATAAACAAGTATAAATACATTGCCTACTGACCAGTTCTCTTGGAAAATTGCATCACCATTCCTGTAAGATCATGTGTAGCTCAGTGCAAAGATAATAAGAGAGTCTCAGAGGAAAGCAAGAATTTGTAGAATGGGTCAAAAACCTTTTCTTTCCCCGATGAGCACAGATATGACATATAAATTCTCAGGAGACAGCACTTCTGTTCTAATCAGTTTTATTTTTTCCTGTTTAGTGCAAATAATTTCAAAGCCATTTAATTGATCTATAGGCCGTTGTCTAGTGATATAGTCCTAAAACTCACAGATTAAAGAACTAAATCCTTTTGACCTTTGCAGTCAGCCTACTAACTGGGGAATAAATTCAGTTTTTATATTTGTTCTTTACTTGCTTCGAGACTTAGTTCAGACTGCTGGGCTGTAACTAAAAGAATAAGGCTAAAATTGTCTTACACGCCAAAAGAAGAGGCTACATCTAAGCAGCAGAGCTAAAATTAATCAGATCTACTCATCCCTTAAATGTCCCATATTGTGTCCCTTAGGAGAAAACAAATGAAAATTTTACATGTCCACAAAATCTGTTTTTCAGCTTGATATACCACAAACATGGTTCATTTCACCATGACTGTATAACCCCTGGTTTTACTCCTGTTTTAAACAGGCTGTTTCAGTGTCTGTAGCTTAAAATGCAGCAGCTGCTGTCCACGCCTTCAGGAAGAAAACTCTCTTTGAATCTGTGATTGCCAGCAAAAAGCAAAACAGATGACCACATGGCAGCTGCCGCTGACGTGAATGAATATGTGAGACCAGGACTTTCTACTGCTTCCAACTTTCTTTCTAAGAATTTACAACACAGCTGTTATTTTTTAACTGTTTAACTGTGCGTGGTTATAAATTCGGCAGTTTTGTGGTGCAGAGCTAAAAATGACTCTGAAGTAACTGCGGGTTAACATGTAGTCTACATGGTCTGCATTTAAGTCACCATTTCATACTTATTTGTTCAATTTCACACAGCTCTGACTTAAAGCATTTGATCACAGCTAATGGTAACATTAGCCACATTAGCGGCACAACACGCCAACACTAGGAATTGTCCTGTAACTGTGGTGACATTGCCATTAATAACAAAAATAATCCATCGGATCTTCAGTTTCTCAGATACTGGGAGTGCATGAGGACTCTTGTATTCACTCTTGCAGCCAACAGCAGGAAATATGGTGTGCTTTGACTGTGGCTGAGACATTTTAGAGTTAACAGAAACAGCTCTAGAAAGTAAATAAACCTGGTGGACTGTGAGGCAGCTGCTCTTTCTGAATGTCTTACCTAGAAGCAGCAGGCAGTGAGGGGGAGGATTATACAAAGTTTGAGCGAGACGACTATTAGTTCTTCAGCTGGTATGTGGCCGGGCAGTACAATTCATACTGGCTTTTTAGTTGGGAGGCTATCTTGAGGAATGTCCTCATATGTTAACAGATTTTATTCTACACCTCCAAGTTTATAACAACCACTAACCACAATAAAAATGGATTTTCGCCATATGGGACCTTTAATGATGAGCTGTGAGATTAATGAGCTTGTTAACTTACACATTCACACAGTCTGCAGTGTTTTGCCAGCTTCTTTTTCCGCCTTTGGCTTCGGCAGATGTGTTGCTTTTATCCCTCATTATAGTTTTAAAGTCCTCGTTTAGCTTATCGTTTGCTCTTCTTGTGAGAAATATGCGTCTTTAGACATTTACATGTTTTGTAATTGGTCATCTGGTGCGGCCCCTTTTATATGAACACCCTCATGGCCAGTTTCAGAAGGCCTGAGTTGACTGAACCAGTGGCTCCATGCGAACACTTGGCCTAACTGTGGTTGATAGGTTGAGTGAAACCAGGTAGAGAACAGATATCCTTGTTATAATGAATGTGCTTCATAGTGCAGGCTTCAAGCGAGGCTGCAGCCTGGAGTCCTGCTCTGAGGTTTGCCTCTCTCACCTGGTTTAAACTCCACAGATGAGAGGCCTCACTTATGTTCCTAAAACTGCAGGTCAGATCTCACCTGAGCAGGTAGACGGCTCTCTCGATGTCGTTCAGGTCTTCGTCCACAGTCAGCTGATCGATCTCCTCTGCAGTCTGATGGGGAACAACAGACACAGCGAGTCGACTCATCACTCAGCAGTGATCTGTCTGATCTGTCTGCATGAAAACACTCAAACAGGTGTTTCTGTGTGCATGTTTGTGTGTGTGTGTGTGTGTGTGTGTGTGTGTGAGAGTGTGTGTGTGAGTGTGTGTGTGTGAGAGTGTGTGGGAGAAGACGGGGGTGTGTGACTGCGTCATTATGACGTCGGGTTTCTCCCATAAGAACACCCACAGACCCCGCCCCCTCGTGACACAATCACCCCCGAAGCCCCGCCCCCACAGCTACAGGTGTAGAATGTGACATCAGATTGTTTTCTGATTTCTGTTATTGATTAGCTATTGATCCTGAATATTTCTGTCTAATTAAGAATCATACATATCTTTTCCATTCTCTTCCATCCTGTTTCGTTGTGATTCAGGTGTTTCTATCTGTCCTGCTGTCTGTGTGTCTCTGTCTTTTTATGTCTTCATGTCTCTGTATCTTTTCCTGATTAAAAATCTGCTTGTTTTAAGTGTTTTCTTTTTTTCCTCTTTACACAAATTACACTTTGACTCAAAACTCGATTTCAATCCTTCCAAAAATAAATACATTAAATTTAATTGGATGAATGATGATGAACTGGTCAGCATTTGTGTTTCTGTGTTTTCATTCTGAGTCTGCAGCCTTCACTGTGCAGCTGTCTCTCACAGATCTGTTTAATCATGCATTGATTATTTATTAATGCATTAGTTCACAGCTTCAACTCCTCCTGTGCACACAAGCCTGCACTGCAAACATGATGATTACTGCATAATGATGTTCAGATTTCTTTGCTGACTGGATTTGAGGAGGAGGAGATCCTGAAACCTGTCTGTCTCTCTGCGCTGACAGACAGACAGGCGGAGAGACAGACGGACAAACTGCGTCATGCTGCGCAGATAGCGGGTCTCCCCTCTGCTTCCTGCATGAAGGCCGCTGATCTTCCTCCCACTGACTCATCCAACATGTCTCATCATCACCATCACCATCACCACCGTCACTTTCTCATGTCTCCCACATGTGCTGGACACATGTGCGCCTCCATCATGTGTGTGTGTGTGTGTGTGTGAACGACTCTATGTGAAAATGTCAATCTAAGCCTGACAAGCTGACATGCACACCTACCTTGAGGCTCCTGCGGATCGGCCTCTCGATGAAGGCGAGCTCCTGCAGCTCCTCCAGCGGACCGCACAGCAGGCTGGACTGGCTCAGAGCCATTCTGCTGGGGAACATCTGCTCACTGGAAGCGGCCCAGTTTGCTACTGGCTGTTAGTGGGAGAGCAGGCGGCAGATCTCAGTACCAACCATCCCTGATGAGAGGAGGGGGCGGGAGGGGCGGGGGACTGTCACTAACCGTTTCCAAGGAGATCCCTGCTCGATCTGTCCGCGGCGGAGGGAACGTCACGCCAGACTCCGTTCAAAAGTCTAATAATATAACATTCATTCGCTCATTTGTAGGCGAAGCGGATGGTCAGAGGTTCCAAATCGATCATATTACAAATCAACAATGTCCACTCTTCTATTCGGCGCACACAACGTCCTCCGAGCTGCCACTATTTCAGTAAAATCTCCACTTTTCTGAGGTACATCTATAACATCCCAGACTGTTAGTGAGAGCAGGGAGCAGATCCCACAGCCTGCCGATGTCAGCGACCATCCCCGGGACGCTTTCCAAACCAGTCCTCGCTCTTTTTTATGCGGGGGAAACAACACACCAGACTTTGTTAACGAAATAAAGGTTTTAACTATTATTTCCAGTCCAGTAAAGCAAATAGTCCATTAAAATCTAAAGCAAAGAGGTATCGTATATGTAGAAATCACTTCTGATGTCGGGGTACCAGCAGGTAGCACACATCTCCAAAAGACGCTACATCAGCTGGCTCCGTCCTTACGCCAGACTCCGTTCAAAACTCACATTACAGTATATCGTTACTAAAGAACAAGCGAGATCTTGAAAAAAACGAGGCACCGAGCACATCGACGGGGTCTTCTCTCCAGTTCGGCTCAGATAAGAAGTCAAAAAGCCCACTTGAGATAAAATCCAGACCTTCTCCAGTCGCCTCAGCTGCGGTGCTCTGTGCGGTAGGAGCGTCACGCCGAACTGCGTTAAAATTTCAGCGCTGTATTGCGTCTGTGCTCATGGGTGAACCTGGCAGTCCGCTAGACCTTAAAGAAATGGCATATTTGATGAAACGGATCGTCCCACTCACTTCGGCCTACACTTCCCACATCAGCAAGCAATTATTTTAATAAAGAGTCGGTGTTTCTGAACCCGGGTCCGTCTGGTCGCTCCCACACGGAGGGCGGTACCGAGCAGTCACAAACAGAGGGGTAGAAAAGTTGACGTTTAATTTAGATGTACATCTTCTCGCTGTATTTTCTCAAACATGATTTTATCAAAAATATCCTGAAGCAGGTAAATTACAGCAGCGATATAAACTGTGTGCCAGAAATGTGAACAGATTTCCGAGGTAGCGATAAGTCCGAATGTCTAAATGTGGTTTTATAGACTTGTCCGACCGGCTGTTGAAGCGGGACTGACCGCAGGCTGGCACCCGAACCGGGCTGAAACCGGACCAGAACCGGGTGATGATCAACGTAGGGCGTCTAGCTGGAGGCTAATGGCCGCACTGCAGTAGCTAAACCGGTTTCCATGGAAACGGCTGTCTGTGATCCAGCTCATTCACAAAGTCCAGTTTAAGAGACATGATGATGGTTTCACACTGATGCTCACAGAAACACACAGTTGAAACACACAGAGCAAATAATGTGGTTTTTTATATGTGAT
>NW_007578839.1:21342-105564 GCF_000690725.1 Stegastes partitus
TCCACACTATGCATATTTCCCTATTTACATTTTTGCAGCCCCTACAAACTATACGTTATTCCCACTACTCTGTACATCAACACTAGAAAGACATTTCACCATGTTAAATGTATCCTCAAATAAATTGCTGACAACTTGCTCCTCTGTACACTGTTTTTTTTTTCTAAACATGCTGAATTTTATTGATCAAGTATGTTTTATTTTTCACTGTCTTTCTTATAAAAGGTTAATTTGGGGAAACGTTTTGAAGGTAGAATAAAGTTATTTTGATAAAATGTAATTTTCAAAGCTAAAAATTTAACAATTCTTTTTAACACTATGTGGCTCCAATAAATGGTGTAATTTGGCCTTTCTTTGGTATTTTTTTTAACATAACATCCCATTTTAACTCCATCGGCATGTGTTGAGGTTTACGGGGTTAATGGGTCACTGCCCTGGTTTTTCAGCTTGGTTTGTTTTCAGATGTTGCAGTATGACTGCAGACTGCAGAGGGAGCTGAGTGTTGTCGGGTAAATGTGGTTGTTTGGAGCTAAAGTCTGACAAGTAAAAACCTGTGTGGAGTTAGAGAGACGTGAACTGCCCATCTCTGCTGCAGCCTGCATCAGCTGCGACTGGGATAACAGACCTCAAAGATCCAGCTGCGTTGTGGGTAATGTAGGAAGCAGGTTACAAACAGGAAGAAGAATGTGTGGAATAAAAAGAGGATATTTGTGTTCAGTGTGAGTCTGACGGAGTTACGGGGATTTGTTAATCGTAGCAGATTGGCTTTCTGTCAGTGCAAACTTGTCTGTAGTTGTTAATTTGATCCCGGCAGTCTATCTGTGGATGACCTGAATTCATCACATAACAGCCAAGTCACATTCATGTTCTTTGCAGTCTTGTGCCTTTTCTTTTCTTCTTCATGACATTTGGATAATGAGTATTTTTTTTACTCTATATGTTGCCTCTGTAACTCAAACCCATGTGAGAGAAGCTGTATGTGAATGTGTTTTATCAGCAGACAGACAGTAGAGTCTCTAAATTAGGCAGTACATTTGTTGTTATGGGTGTTTGACCTTAAGCCAGCAGAGTTTCAGTATGAGCGCTGGCCGACTGTCCGGCACTTGAAATTTCAGACTCTTTCAGCTTTTATCTAAACCGCAGGTCTACTGCTGCTGCTGCATCTCCACAGCAGAACCAGACTATTTCTGCAGAAAACTGAGGGACAACTGCATCCTGATTGGATCATTTCAAAGGTAGGACTGAACCTATGTTTCGTCACGTCTTTGACTTTACATCCGGATTCAGGTTTCACCTCAGTCTCTCCTGTAATGTTCTTAGCTGAAAGCTGCTCATAGTATAGTCACTTGAATAGTATATTATCTTATGTTATCTTGTTATTCTATATTGTACCAAAGTGAGCTATATGTTTGTGTTTTTTTTGTGTAAATCAAAATAAAATAAAGGCTGTGCTACAGGTTGTGATAAACTATTGTTCAGGGACCAGCAACTCACGGGTGTAACAGAATCGAAAAGGGATGAGGCAACAGCAATCTATTTATAATTTTATGGAGCGTTTTACTGGAACGATTCCATGATTGTGTAAAATGTTATTGATGTTTGTCAGTTCAGTTTGTGTTTAAGGTGCATTATAAAACTCCTCCAGACGGATACCAGAAGACACGTGTTTCTGTGATATTTCTCAGTTTTCTTGAGCCTTTGCCGAGAAGATCAGCAGCGCTTGCTGTGTTTAACTGTTTTGGCTGCAGCACAGTGGAAAGAAACACCACTGACCTCCACAGCATCCAGTCAATTCCAATGACCTCATCTACCTGCAGCTTCAGCCAAAACATAAAGAGGTCAACCTCAAATGACCTGCTGTTTACACGCTGCAGGTGTTTCTCCCAGTAACTGTAGACTCAAAGGTCCCATATTGTGCTTCTTTTCAGCAAGTTAATAAAAGTCTCACATGTGCCCAGAGAGTGTTTTTTTTTTATTTTAGCTCAAAATACAACAAAGACAGTTCATTTCACCATGACTGTATAACCTTTGGCTTTACTCCTGTTTTAAATGGGCTTTTTCAGTGTCTGTAGCGTTAAATGCAGCTGCTGCTGTCCACATCCTCATTCAGGAAGAAGACTCTCTCTGCATTTGTTATTGACAGTGTGGCACAAAATATTTGACTACACAGCGGCTGGCACAGACGTGACTGAGCGTGAAAGATCAGGCCTTTCTATCAGGATTTTCCTAATGGTGTGGTGAATTTGCCATCAAAATACAAGTAATCCACTGAGTCTTTAGTTGCTTTGATGCTGGGAATGCATGACGACTGTTGTGTTCACCCTTTCAGCCAACAGCAGAACATTCGGTGTGTCTTACTCGTTGCTAAGACATTTTAAAGTTAGCAGAAGCAGCTCTGGAAAGTAAATAAACCTGGTGGACTGTGAGGCAGCTGCTGATTCTGAATGACTCACTTTCTATTACTGCTATTCCTGGGCTATAGGAATAGCAGTAATAAGCATTATTATATTCTCTCAGCTTTCATTTTAGACCTCCTTGTTTATAAAACATTCAAGACACAATAAAAGTAGATTTTCAACAGATGATAACTTTAAAAAGAAACTGGTGATGCTTCTCACCAAACCAATTTTTTCAAAAAATTACAGGAGCTGCTGTGATACTATTAGGTAAACTGTTCCACTCACATGATATTTTGTCCCTTTTAGATCCAACATGGATGTCTCTGAGCCGAATCTGGATGACTACAGTGTGTACAGTCAGCTGTCTGATGAGGAGCTGCTACAGATTGCTGTCGAGAGAAGCCTCATCGACAAGCACTCTCAACCAGTCCCTGATCAGAACTCATCTTCATCATTAGCGCCTCCTACTCCGGCAGATGTAACACAAACAAACCCAGACCCCAGACAAAGACATCCTCAGCCATCCGGACAACAGCACCAGGTCCCTCCATCTCAACCACCCCCAGCGGTCCAAAACTCTGCAAACCCACCCACAGCACTGTCGAATTTTCTCTATCAGACCTTCAAGAGGTGAGATGGTCAAGATATGACGTAAAGACACAGAAAATGTCTAAAAACAACCAATACACCTCTACACAAACTACTCAATTATCAAGTCCATATTCAAATATCCCTTCAGAATGAAAGTCTGTATTCTTGCTTGGGCTTGTTTTGGTTCAGTGGAAATACTAATTTACAGCTCAGCAGCTCAACAAATTGCCTCAGTTGAGAATCTGTATGCTGACAGAGAATCATCAAGAAAATAACTGGTGAAAGAAGGAAGCTTTTTTCAGCTGATTTATATTCTGAACTTTAAACAGAATCTCCTCTGTAGCAGGTTAGCTGTGCAGCATCAGTTACCATGGTGATCTAGCAGGTTAAAAGAGAGCCATCCTCATCATGACATTAAAAACTCTGATTTTAGGCTCAAAACACCTCTCTGGCCTCAGACTCCTAGAAATATGAAGTGTGTCAGAAAAGTTCCAGGACTGGTGCCACAAACAGTATCTGTTTCAAACCCAAACTACAAATTACTAGTTTTCCCCTTCAGATGATCAACCAGCACGTCTACAAAGAGATCCTGCAGCGTTTGCTTCATTCTGAAGAGGCAGAGTTGTGGCAGGACCAGTGGAGGCTGCTTCACCATGACAACCTGCTCACAACGCCCTGAGCATCCCACAGGTCCTGGCTGAGAAGAACATCTCTGTGCTGGAGCAACCTCCCTACTCACCCCACCTGGCTCTGTGGGATTTTCTTCCTCTTCCCCAAGCTCAAGGGGGTCATCAAGGGGACCCGTTTAGAAGACGTGGACGACATCAAGATGGAGGATCCCAGAAGAACCCTTCCAGGAATGCATGGCGGCGTGGCATTTGATCACACTTCATGTTTTGTAGCCTTTTCATTTTAAATCAAGGCCCAGGTTTAATGTTGCACTGTGTGAATTCTTTGTAGTCTACATGTTGGAATTTCAGTCTGTTAAGTAGCTGTTTCACGTTGTATGTCTGAGTTTCTGGTCCTCACAGCAAGTGTTTGTCTGTTTTGCTGCAGAGAGATGAGTCCCATACAGACAGTGATTATAAATGGGGACGTGGAAGCTCTGATGACTTTGGTCAGACAGAAGTCCAGCAGCCTGACGGAGCTAAGTGATGAAGGCTGGATCGCTCTTCATGAAGCTGCATATTACGGACAGCTGCAGTGCGTCAGGATCCTCATCAGAGGTCAGCAATGCTGTGGATTCCTTATGGTTTGGTTTGTTATTGTTGTCGCGTCAAAAATACGACACCTAAAATTTCTCATGGATAAACACCAAACAGTTTCAACACACTTTTTGCCCCGGCCACTTTCTTTACTCACTGTGGGTTCATTTATAACTAATGTAAACTCCTGCACCTCCATGGAAACAGCACAATGATAGCCAAGAAGTAGAGAGAGGGCTGGAAAATGTCTTCTGTACAATAGCAAAGTTAGAATACTATAAATACTAAAAAAAGACAAAAGTAGAATTTCTTTATTTATTTTACAAAAAAACCAAAAACCCTGGAATCAACATGCACAGCATTTTCCCACCAGGTGTCACAAATACTGACAAAACATTAGCATTTTTCATTTCCAGATATTTCACTACGCTGGATGTATCTTCCAACAACTTGCCGCTCTGTACAACACGTCTGAGCCATACTGCATTCACTTAATCTAGCCTCAGTCTCTCTTGTGCTGGATTCATTAAAAAAAAAAAAAAAAAAAACTGAAATATGTTTTATTTTCCTGTGGATTTCTCTTGTATTTTTCCCCTCTGCTCTAAAAATTCTTTACCCTTTAGCACAAACTTATTAACGACTGAACTGCGATGAGTCTTTTTCGAAATTCCCAAGTTGAAATTGGTTGGAGCTTAGAGGGTTAAACTGAAACTTCAGCCTGTTTGAGCGTTCCCATTATACCTGTCATTTCTCCACAATTCTGCTCATGTTAGGACACCTCACATCACGAGGGGCTTAAATTAAAGCTGTATTCTAAATTAGGTTTTAATTTTGTAGCTGTTGCTATTTGTAACAACCTTCAATTACCCAAAGCACTGACTGACATCTAACAAATGCTGAAAATAGGTCAAATGAGTGACAAACCTGAGCGTCCACGTTAGACTGCAGTGTTGTCTTTGTCTTCAGGGTCTCTGTGACTCTCACTTTGTCTTTCTACTGCATGTTTTCCTGCTGAAACAGAAGAAGTCTAGTGTCCAGCAGCTATAAACAGTGGAAATAAAAGTATTTCCAGACTTCGGATGAGTAGATGTTATTACACAAATGTGGGATGCTCTTTGTAAACCACTAACCTTTGACCTCTGTGTGTCCTCAGCTCAACCCGAGTTCGTGAACAAACGTAGCTCATGCAGTCAGACGGCTCTGATGCTGGCTGCAGAACGAGGACACGTTTCCTGTGTTGAGTTTCTTCTGAGCCACGGAGCCGACCCAAACATCGCCAACACGTCCAGAGAAACGTCGCTGTTCACGGGTGAGCTATGACGTCGCAGTGACATCACAGGCCGTGCTGTAAAAATGCACTGATGTCATTGCAGTATGTAAACATCACAGATAATCTCCTATTGGCATGACTGTGTGCAGACACTTTTAGGAGCTGTTGCTCAAACCTGAAATAAAAGACACTCCCTTCTATCTAGCGTCTATATTTCTGTTCTAACAGTAACTTCTCCCACTTGCCCATTACTGTCCTCGTCTGGACCCTGATGCTCTGGCTCAGTCTCTGGTCTGAAGCCTCTTGATGGCGCCTCATCTCAAGTTGAATTATCAGAATCAGAAACTATTGTCCAAACTATTTCCATTCAAAAGTGCTTGGACATGGTAGAACTAATATTTAAAACAGCAAATACCTAAAATTTATTTTGCAAGTTTAATAATTCAAAGCCAACTGAGTTTGCATAGACCTACTACTGACATCGGCGTAGCTCAGTGAGCTTGTTTATGATGAATCACTAGCGATTGCATGGCTGATGGATTTCTGACTGATGTCACGATGACGTAGGCAACGATAACATCCAGAGTGTAAGTTGCTCTCCAGTGACCGCACAGCCTCAGGGCATGATGGGAAACGTGTAGCTCTCACCTGGTCTAACAGTTGATAAATTCAAATGTTAACGCAACAGGATAACGTTTGAAATAAACTTTTCATTTAGCTCAATTGGGGAGATTTTGATTGAATTTGTTGTTGATGGTCAAGAGAGGGGCAGCGGTTAGCATCGTTGCCTCGCAACACGAAGGTCGCTGGTTCGCGTTCCGGTGAGGACACCCGGGATCTTTCTGCGTGGAGTCTCCATGTTCTCCCCGTGCAGCGTGGGTTCTCTCCGGGTTCTCCGGCTTCCTCCCACACAGTCCAAAAACATGCTGAGGTTAATTGGTGATTCTAAATTGTCTGTAGGTGTGAATGTGAGTGTGCTTGGTTGTCTGTCTCTAAGTGTAGCCCTGTGATAGACTGGTGACCTGTCCAGGGTGTCCCCTGTCTTCACCCTGAGTCAGCTGAGCTCCAGCCCCCCACGACCCTGGTGAGGATTAAGCGATGTATAGATAATGGATGGATGGATAGTTCTATATTAACATTGGACTGGTGTAATGCTTAAGTATGTAACATCTAACTTAAAGTAAGTTGGATGTTAGAATTCTTCAAATAACATCTGTTCAGGTGTTTGTGTCCCTACAGTCTGAATATCTGACAGCTCAGTAATGAAAGCCGCTGCCCTGTGTTTCTTTCTGTTTATTAATGTTGTCAATTCTTTTGCATAGTTTTAGAGGAACAGATCTAGTCAGCCTATTTCAAACTGCTCATCTTGACTGCTGACTTTTAACACCAACTGAAGAACAACAAAATGTCAAACTGCATTTCGTTAACATATTTTTTGGCGCTACTAGCCTATATTTCACTATAGCTATTAGATATATTTCATATAATCACAAGGCTCCAGGAAAGCAGTCTCTTTAACATAATGTTAAGGATGAAATTCATTCATCTAACTATGCACAGATATAAGATACTGTGTTTTTCTCATTGATGTATACAGAACTTTATCAACCATTAGCCTACTTCCAACACAATAAACAAAACAGGCCTTCTCCACATTAAATTAATTATGTAGGAAATGGTTGCTTGACATTTCTATCATAATGCTTTTAAAGTCCAATTCACACAGGATTACTACAGGACATTGTGTGATTTAAAACTCATCCTTCCACATG
The DNA here is from genome assembly GCF_000690725.1 of Stegastes partitus. Taxonomy (NCBI): domain Eukaryota; kingdom Metazoa; phylum Chordata; class Actinopteri; family Pomacentridae; genus Stegastes; species Stegastes partitus. The sequence goes on from NW_007578839.1 coordinate 28,580, forward strand.
TGTTTCGTACAGAGCCTGCTGAAACACACCAAAAATGTTCCTTCCCACATGCTGCCATACATGTCACCCATTATTCTGCAAAATTCTGCTCTTCTGGTGGATTTGCTGTTTCTGCGCATGCGTCTTTAGAATTGCCAGTGCAACCTCCATAAGGAGAAAGGTGGTTAAAAAACAAAAAAATGACACTAAATGACAAAAAAGGTGACTGGCATGGGACAACTGTCATCACCGGACCACTGTTTGGTGAAATACGGCTGGTCATTTAAGGTTAAATATTTATTTTACAAATTACAGACATGGCAGAATTGCATGGGGTTAAGATTACAGATGAATTCCGACACAATAACGGAGATCCCCAGGTCACACTAGTGCTGTGCGAATACGGCTCAAGAATCTAGCTTTCTTGTTTGCTTCTGTCAGAGCTGCCTATGTGTTAGCCAGCCAGCTAGCTCAGAATGGTGCATTTGATATGTTGATATAAGGCAATATTATGCCACACGATGCAAACAAGACAAACAGATTGTTTGAATGCATATGTAGATATTTTTATTCACAGGGAAATGCATTGGTTGTACCTTTCATCCCCCAGAGCTCTCACACAATGCCAACTCTACCTAGTTTAGATGCTACAGTGTCACATTACAGATGCATTGTTTTGTGTCAGGTCACCTCATCTCTGTGTCTGGACGCCTATAAAAAGTAACAGAAGTCTGATGATACGACTATTCAGTTCGACAGTTTTTTCCTCTACGAGGCGGCTCAGCCAAAGAGTTCATATCAGCTGTTGCTCAGGAAAGCTTGCTGGTCTAAAAAAGGTCATTTGTTGTGTCTTAGCCTGTGAGTATCCGAATGAAGCCATCGTGGAACTGCTGCTGAGGTCTGGAGCTCAGGTGAATCGCACCAGCACCCAGGGAGGAAGTGCTCTTCATGAAGCTTGCAGACATGGTGAGGTGAAGATCTGCAAGATGCTACTGGATGCCGGAGCTGATCTAAAATGGAAAAACATCTATGACATTCAACCGTTCTTCACTGCTGCACAGCATGGACACCCAGATGTCGTCCGCCTGCTTGCGAGGAGAGGTCGGTGCTATAAACCTGGACATGAACTGTCTTTACCGTCTGTTTGGAGCTCTGAATGTGTCTATTCTGTTCAGGTGCCGACATTAACGGGCAGGCTGGAGACGGAGCCTCGCCGCTGTATGAAGCCTGTAAGAATGGCCATGTCTCAGCTGTAGAGGCGCTGATCGCTCTGAAAGCCGATACCAACCGAGCTACGAAGTCCGGTCTGCTGCCTCTTCATGTGGCTGTTCAGAACAATCACATACGGTCTGAATCCCTCACAGCTTTTACTGCATGAGTCTTACAATTTGACCATCACCATCTACTCATCTGTCTGCTGTCTGGCTCCTTTTACTAACACACAAAGTGCTACTTACAGAACCGCAACTTGACAGCTTCCTTTAATATTTCCAGAATCGTGTCGATGCTGATCCCGGCCACCAGCAGGGTCAGAGTAATGCGCAGTGGCATCAGTCCTCTGCACATCGCTGCAGAGAAGAACAGGGACGAAATCATGGAGCTGCTGATCGAGCATGGCTTTGACGTCAACACTGAGCTGTCAGAGGAATGGTCCAGGCTGTACGAGGACCGGCGGACCACGGCACTCTACTTCTCTGTCTACAACGGGAACCTGGAGGCCACCGAGATGCTGCTGGAGGCCGGAGCTAACCCCAATATTGACATCTTCAACCCACTGCTTATCGCCGTCCGCCTGGGCTGGATAGACATGGCAGAGCTGCTGCTAAGGTACGGTGCCAACGCCAATGCTGAGATCTCCACACAGCCATCCTCGTTCCCGTCAGCCATCCTGCTGAACATGGAGTCTCTGCCCATGCTCAAAATGCTGCTGGACTATGGCTGTAACGCCCAGCCCTGCTTCGACTGTCCCTATGGCCAAAAAACACATCCACCCATCCCACCATCACAGCGCCATGACGACAGAGCGCATTTAAGGGAAAATTCGGCACCACAGCACTGCATTCTGGTGAGTGTAGAGAGGTAAAGTACACTTCCAGGTACGTGTATGTGTTAAATGAAAGACGTCTTCCATCTTGTTTCAGTTCTGCGAGGCCGTCTCTGTTTCATCTTTCCGCCGGATATACGGTCCGATCATCTCGTTGCTGCTGGACTACGTCAGTCACGTCCGCCTCTGCTCCCGGCTGCTCGAGGTTCTGGAGAGTTGCAGCGACTGGGCACCGATCAAACTGAAAGCTCGTAAGGAACAAAAACAGCACCGACAGGTGACAGAAAGTTGACACAGCAATAGTATAGGTGGGCAGGGTCTATAGGTCACTTCTACCAGCTACTGTTTCCCTCTTCAAGACAGGTGGAAGGCTTTTAAGTTATGAGTTTCGACAAACATCTCTGAGTTCCTAGTCCAGGTTCCAGTCGTCTCACATAGCCAGATTATTGTGCACCATTTTGAGGCTGCACCTCACTATTGTTCTGCTATCAGGAGATAAAGCACTCTACCTTGTTCATATTTCTTTAAACCAATCACAGTTGTAGTGGGCAGTATTAAGCCCAGGATGCAGCAGTGGTGTCCCCTCAAAAAAGTGACAAGAGCAATTATTTAGGGGGAACATTTACATGCAGGCAGTATTGTCATTAAAATGGTTAATTCACTGAAAAAAGTAGCAGGGCTGACCTGCTGCACGATCCAAATCCTCGGCAAAACTTTACATTTTCAGCGTGGTTAGTTGCTGCTCAGAGGTTGTTGTTTCCAGGAGTGACGGGGGACTCTGAAAACAGTAACGCATAGATAATGGATGGAGGGGAGAAAGCTGTGTGAAATATGTGGCCACCTACATCAGGTGAGTCAGACTACAGTTCCAGTGTCTCCTAAAAGTTTCCAGGGTGTATGTTTTTTTATTTCACAGTTCCTTAAGGAGTTATAGTTTCTCAATTCCTAAAAAATAGTCTCTGAGTTATTTAAAAGTGTTTCCAAATTCTCCACTGTTTCCAGAAAGCACATAAGCTTAATGAGGAGCTCCCATTGAACATCCTGGAAATGTTTTCTATAAAATGTTCCAAAGATCAAATGAAAGGCTTCATTATACTTACAGAAGTTTTTGAATTATTCAAACAATCTACAGAAGAAGCAATCTGAATTCTTGGTTCGAACAAATATTCCTAAACAAGTTTTAGAAAGTCTGACAAGATACTCAGACTGTTTCCAGGAATGTTTCTTGTTCAGTTCCTGTCTGATTGATATGTGGACCTTCTGTCTGTGTTCTGCTCTCAGTTCCTCCTCATCCACTGATGCAGCTCTGCAGACTGAAGATCCGACGCCTGGTCGGAGGCCAGCGGCTCAAACTGCTCCACACTCTGCCACTTCCTGCCAGACTCATCCGCTTCCTGAACTACGACGTGCAGTGTTAACTCACCTGAGATCACCTGTTACTCCTGAGTCAACCCAACTGATGATAAACTGCACTGATATTTGCAAATGTTTCGGATGCAGAGATCTGACTCTCTTCATGTCCAGACTAAACTAAACTGGGGTGATTCTGTCAGGGTGTTGTGGTCACAGTGTAAAAAGTTTTCTATGACAAAAAAACGTCTATTAAATAGCAATAACATGTATTTTGTTACATTGATCTCACTGCAGGGTTTTTAAATGTCTGAACAGTGAAGCTTTATGTCGGTCAGCTTCGACTTGGCAGTCACTTTCAGACAGCAGCTGAATCTAAAAATAGAGTGCGCACGCGCGCACACACACACACACACACACACACACACACACACACCCTTCAGTATTGCTTAGCCAGACCATTCTGCAGTATATAATGGTCTGTCTGCACCACACTGTCATTCTGCTATAGGGGAAAAAATGCTCTGCACACAGGGAGACGAGCACTGATTAAAATGGATAGTTCACAGAGAAAAAACACCTCGCCGGGCTGTCTGACTGCACAATTCAAATCATCTGTGAAGCTTGAATTTTTTACTGTGGTAGGTTGCTAGGGCTGAGGTTGTTGTTGTTTACTATAGTGAAAGAGATTTAACAACAGAAGCATGCAGCTAGTGTAAGAGGAGGAGAAAGCCACGTGATGGTGGCAGGTTCATGGCAGGCCTTCACCCACAGTCTACATACAGCGAGTCAGACTACCCTAACCCAAACTTAATACCAATCTTAACCCTGAAACCAAGTCCTAACCCTCAGACAACCCTTTGAAGGGTTTAAAAAAAACAGATGTTTGACTTTACTCTTCTAAAATGTCCTCACTGGTGGTCCACGACTCAAACTGAGTCTCACAGTGGTAACTGTAGAAGTGAACACTGAAACACTGAAGCAGTAGAAATGATGCACAGGTTTGAAAAAACTGATTGAATTCTGAGAGATGTGAGTTAGAAACTGTTAAGTGCTACCTGGACTAAACTGGGAATAATTCCAACAGGTTTAAAGTTTTAGGATTCAATCTTTACAGATTTGGAATTAAACTGACACCGATGGAGATTCATTTTCTTGGACTAAACCTTAACAAATGTGGGGTTGCATCTGCCCAAACGTGAACTACAAATCAGGATTTGGGGTTAGCCAGATAACTTCAGGTTTAAACCTGAGTTTTTCTCAGAAGAAGGGACCTACCCTGCTATGGAGCAGGTTATGTTCAAAGTGATCAGATAAGCATTCGTAGTGCACTTGAATGAGTCACTCAGTGTGCTTTGGAAATGATTTTACTTCAGTGGATTCTGTCATATACACAGACATAGTGACACTGTCTGCATCAGGCTCCTACTCTCATCAACACAACAATGTCAGTGTTAGACATCTTTTCCCAAACTCTTTCTCTCTAAATGTTCCAAAATACAGCTAAACAACATGCATGTGTCATCAAAAAAAGAAAAGAAAAAAAAAACAATTGCATGAATTACTGTGGCTCCTGTTTACACTGTTTACAGCCATACACGCAGTAAGGCTAAGCAACGTCACCCGGCCCCATGTTAGCTTAGCGGCTAGCATGGCACTAACTTTTACAGACTATGGGGAGAAACGGCCAGCTTTCCCTAATTCACCGTGACCGTCAGTGTTTAACTCATTAACATGTGCATTGTGACTTATTCTACTGCTTCGTGCTTACCTGTAAATACACACAGACATCGCGACAACAACGTAAAAGTTGCGTAGCTTTCCCCGGACAGACAGCGCTCACAAACACTAAACTCCATCTGGTGGCGAAGCTCGGTTACTACACCCGGCATAAACCACGCATGCGTATACCAGCTGGAGCGCAGCAATTACTTTCAACTTGGACAAACAACATTAGCAGCAAACAACACAATGAACAGATATGTGGAGGGTGTCCATATTTTAACAATACTATTCTCATTTATATGAATGCTGGCTACTGGCCAATCAGTTCTCTGGGAAACTAGAATCAGCATTCCTGGAAGATCCTGCTGAAAGACGCTGCTTCGTTCACAGACAGTGAGATGGAAATGTTTAGAGGTCTAAGGAGCTGCCAGGATACATTTTTACATGGTCTGCACGTATATATTGCTTTTTTTTTTTTTTTTTTTAACTTGAAGTGCTTTACATTGTTTCCCATTCACACCCCCAATGGTACCAGAGCTGCCATACAAGGTGCTTACCTGCCTCAGGGGTCTTGCCCAAGGTCATGTCAGCTTATGTTTACTTAAAAGGCAGTGATATTAATAATACTATTAACTTACACATTCACACAGTTTTTGTAATTTTCCGTACTTTACCTGCAGCAGCTGTGTTGCTTTTAGCCAGTATTATAGTTTAAAATTCCTCACATCAGTTTATAGTTTGTAGTTCTCGTGAGAAATATGCAACACTACACCTGCCCATGTCTGGTCACCAGCTGCCAAAATTGGCTCTTTTATGTGATTGTGCTTATAACCTGGTTCAGAAACCCTTGGTTGACCTAATGATAATCAGATTTGTGTGACCGCTTGAAAACATATCCTGCTGAACTTGCTTCATATTGCAGGCTTCAATCCGAGACAGATCAGGAATCAACCAACAGATCAGAACCTAACCCTGGAATCACTCTAAACTAATCAGGGACATACCTGGGCAGATGCATCAGTTTGGAATGGAACTGAGATTAGCTGGATTAATTAGGTTAGACTGCAGATTAACTGTCAAATTATTTACCAACACAGAGTTGATCAAACATAACCATAAAGGTAAACATAAACAGAGGTTTGTGTTGGTTTTATGCTGGGATTAATCTTAGTTCTAGGTTTGGAATTAGATTAATCCAGTTCATGAAGCAGCTCTTCATCATTATTTTATAATGTTTGAGACGCCGTGACTCAGCTGTTTAGGTCTGCTGAAGCTTCATGTGACTCCACCTGTAACATTAGAGTTAGAGAAGAGATCCGCCGGTCAACATGCCCCAACTGCAGGTTCTTAAAATAAACTTTAAGTAACCCCCCCCCCGACCACCCTCAGCACCCTCACCACCACCCACCCACACACACACACAAACACACACACTCATGTGCAGACTCCATTACAGACAGACAGCAGCAGAACACACGGATCACACCACGCTTTAACTTGTAAGAAACAGCAGATATATAAGAGAGAGGTGAGCACCTTCATCTACTGCAGCTGTTACTGTTTTATGCAAAGTTTAACCCTCTGTTTGCTGTTGTTCATGCGGCTGTTTGCTGTTTATGTGTATATGTGTGTGTGTGTGCGGTCCCTCACTAGGTGCCTGTTCTACAAAACAAACCAGGCTTATTTTAGTTTGTCCGACCTACTTTCAGTTATTTCACTTCTATAAAGCAAATTTGACTCAGTTACTCTGACAACTTATGCTGGGACAGTCATCCGGTCCAAGACAGGTTAACCCGTCAGGTTTAACCCGTGCTGTTGTGTAACCAGAGTCCCTGTAACACTGACCCATGATTTTACCACTGACCGTATTATAGGACTTGATTTCCCAGTTGTATGTTGTGTGATATAAAATATTTAGGCTTGTTGTCACCATCTTAATTACCCCAAAAGACTGATAAAAGCCGCATAAATAGAATCGAAATCCATGTGATTCGCTCCTCTATTCTCCTAGTAATAAACTGTTTAAAAATGTATTGGTTCATACATTTAACATGATGTCCAGAAGGATAAATCAGGTGTGTTTAGTTTGCATGCTTTTAATGAATTAGTAAAGGTCTATAAATAAGAACCTAAACCCATGTGCCCGTCTTTATCAATCATGGCGTGTCCTGTTCAGTGACGAGGTGGTGGATAAGGGGGCTGTCAATGATGCTGTGCAGGACAGTCCTTGTTTAATTGGCCATATGTGTGTGTGTGTGTGTGTGTGTGTGTGTGTGTGTGTGTGTGTGTGTGCCTGTAGTATATTCATATATGAAGCTAACACATTTATGCAAATATTTAATTTTACCTTTTCATGGGACAACACTGAAGAAATGAGACTTTGCTACAATGTAAAGTAATCAGTGCACAGCTTGAATAACAATGTCAATTTACTGTCCCCTGAAAATAACTCAATACACAGCCATTAATGTAAACCGCTGGCAACAAAAGTGATTACACCCCTAAGGGTAGATGTCTCTCATTACATACTGTACATATATATGAAGAGTTCATTTGCAAAAACAGATAACTCCACCTTTGCAGACCTTCAGAAAACCCACTTTTCCATCATCTACCTGAGACAATATCAATCAAACTTCCATCCATCCATGATCTATACACCGCTTAATCCTCACTAGGTTCACGGGCGGGAGGGAGTCTATCCCAGCTGACTCAGGGTGAAGGCAGGTTCACCTGGACAGGTCACCAGTCTATCACAGGGCTACACTTAGAGACAGACAACCAAGCACACTCACATTCACACCTACGGACAATTTAGAATCACCAATTAACCTCAACATGGTTTTTGACTGTGTGGGAGGAAGCTGGAGAACCCAGAGAGAACCCACGCTGCACAGGGAGAACATGGAGACTCCACACAGAAAGATCCTGGTGTCCCCACCACCTAGCAGCCCTCAACCAAACTTAAGTTATTTCTGTTTTTGTCACGTCATTTCTACTGAGTCAAATCCACTCAACTTCAGTTTGATTGATATTATCTCAAGCAAACAACAAAAAAATAAGTTTTCTAAAACTCTACAAATTTGGAGTTATCCATTTTTACAAATGAACTCTTCATATATATAAAGTTCTCTCAGCATTATGGAGAGGGCCCAGATAGTTACCTATTGACAGTTTTTATTTTAAAACATAACTTAATTTTTTTTCTTTCTTTCTTACTGTGTTATGAATATTTACTATGGATATGGATGCTGAAGCCAGTTCTTAAGTTCTTGTAGCTGCTTGATAGTTAGTATTTGTACTGTGTTCAGGTTCAGGTCAGGAAGGACAGAATAGATTTTGTAGGAAGACGAATAAAATACTGAACAGTTGTTTTTTTGTCAGATATTTTCAGAGGAACTTTGCAGATGAAAACAGCCCATCATCACATTAAAAATCTAATGCAGGCACAGTGAGTTTTTATAAGAAACCAGCTCTGGTGTTTCGTCCTGTTTGTTTCAGACTGCTGACCCTCTCAGCATCATCATGGCAGCAGCCAGCATCTCTCACTCTGGATCAACGGGTTCCAATCTGGCCTTTGAGGATTATTCTCTCTACAGTAATCTGAGTGATGATGAGCTGCTTCAGCTCGCCATCGAGCGCAGTCTGACCGACACCCATTGCAACACAGCCACCAATGACACAACCAACACCAGCAACACAACCACCAACAACACAACCAACACCAGCAGCATCAGCAGCTCCAGCAACACCACCACCAATACAACCAACACCAACAGGCCTCCTCATCACCGAGACAACAGACCGAACCCTTCGGCCAGAAACACAAACCAACCCAGCCACAGTGGCCATAATCCTCCTCCGGCCGAAACCACTGCACACTACAGTTCTCCAAATCCTCCGAGTGAGAAGCCTCCTGATCCGTACGTAACCCAAGTTTTTACTTTCCTGTTCATGATGAGTCCTGAAACAAATTGTATCTCAGCTACATACAGTCCTTTCAATTTTATGCATACAGACATACATTCATGACAAAACCAGGCTCAGGGAGGGCGGACATCTGCCTCAAATGGATGGGGTGAGGGATAAAAGGAAGTGCAGAGTACTTTGGTTGTTGGAAATGGTAAAACAACTGAATAAACAGAGTTTCAAGTTTTAATCCTAAATTGGAATAAAAGTAACAACAGAAATAACATCTCCACAGCACTCAGTCACAGATCAAAGGAATGCAACACTCTGTGCTTCCAGCGGAAACTACATCAACACAGAGTGACAGCAAGAAAACTGCTGCCTTATGGACACAAATACACATACGGGGTAAATTAAATGTGGAACCAATGTTCTTGCTATTCAACATCATAGCTCAAAGCAATCGGCCTCGGGCAGATTTCAGAATAAATTTACAGACAAATGACTTCCCTGCCTGTTTGGCACTGGACAGTGTCTGTCTTTGTGCTCTGATTGGCTGTGGTCCTGGTGCTTGCAGGAAGACGTTTGACGGGACGATCAGCCGTTTCATGACAGGTTCTGGAAAGAGGATGGTGGCGTACCGCAGACCTGATGGCAACGTGGTCTACATGGCTCCAGAACCTGAAGAGTAAGTTCAGTTGTGTTCATCAACCATCTCTGTATGTGGAACCACCTCAGTCTTCTGACTCACCTGTGTCAGGTGTCACATCCATGTAAATGGACCTTTAAGGTCTGATTGATTGAACAGTCTGTGATGAGCTATAAAAGAACTGGGCAGTGTTTCATTTTTCATGAACACAGCGGGTCTGGACAGGTGAGACAGGAACACAGATGAGGCTGGTGTATATTTGTGCATGTGCACAAATTAGGCAGGTCTACATTTGTGCAGGTGTACAGGTGAGACAAATTTACATTTGTGCTAATGAGATAAATGCACATTTTGCAGAGGTACAGGTGAAAGCAGTGTACAGTTGCACGCATGCACAGGTAGATTAGAGTCACACTTTTGCAGGTATACAGGTGAAACAAGTCCACAGGAGTAGCAGGTGTGCATTTGTACAGGTGACACAGGTAGATTTGTACTCATGCACAGATGACTCTAATTCTTACCATTTGTGCAGATGTACAGATGAGGCAGGTGTACATATTTACAGTCATACAGGTGAGACAGGTATACACATATACAGACATACAGGAAGAGCAGTTAGACTTTTGTACAGGTGAGACAGGTATGCATGTGTAATGCTGACTGATGGGTCTTGTCCTTGCAGGGAGGAGGAGCCTCTGTTCAAAGCGATCCGTACAGGTGATGCAAACACAGTGAGAGCGCTGGTGATGGATCCAGGAACAAACCTGATGCTGCCCAGTAAACCAGGCTGGCTGGCGGTTCACCAGGCGGCGTGGTTCGGCCAGGAAGCCTGTCTGCGAATGCTGCTAATAGGTAGGTTCACACACACTTGCACACAGAAATGCCACAACAGCTGGAAGACAGAGGCCATTTTTTCTGTAACTGTGTGAGCAGCTCAACCAGGGATGGTCAACAAGAGGACAGCGCGTGGCGAGACGCCACTACTGGTTGCTGTCGGCAAACTGCAGCTGCAATGTGCTGAAGTGCTGCTGGACAATGGAGCTGACCTCGACATCATGAACAACGATAAAGAGACTCCCCTCTATAAAGGTAACAGGAGTCAAGTTGTCATCCATATGTCAGGTGTCTGATACTGGTATGGCCAAATTTATGTCGTGACAGGATTATTGGATAGTCTGTTGGCAGTGGAGTACAACAGTGAGCACCATCTGAGTACTCTGTAGTTTGGCTGGACTGTCTCTTTCATAAACTGGTTTTGCTCCCTACAGCCTGTGAGAGGAACAATCCTGCAATGGTTGCAATGCTGCTGAACCATGGAGCGGCTGTCAACACGCGCTGCATTATGGGATGGACGGCTCTGCAGGAAGCTGTGGGTCGAAACAATGTGGAGATCTGTGAGATGCTACTGAAGGCTGGAGCCAAACTCAACCTCACCAACATGTACGGCATCGCGCCGCTGTTCACTGCAGCTCAGACTGGGCAGCTCGCCACACTGCGCTTACTTCTCAAACATGGTACATGAAGGGGCTTGTCTTCCTGTGTGCTGATACAGCTAACTGCTACCACTGCTTTTGCTAACTGCTGCTTACTTCCTCTGCTGCCACCTACTCCTCACCCATGACCTCGTCCTCATCTCACTGTAGGTGCAGACCTTAACAGTCAGGCAGCTGATGGAGCCACGGCCCTGTACGAAGCTGCTAAAAATGGGCATGAGGAAGTCGTGGAGTTCCTCGTCTCCCAGAATGCTGATGCCAACAAACCCGGAAAGACAGGACTCCTACCACTTCACATTGCTGCCCAGAAAGGAAGTGACACGTAGGCACACTGATCATGATGTGTCTAACAAATTTTAAACTGATGTATTTTGTTATTTTCTAAGATTCAAATGTGACAAAGATGTTTATAAAGAAGGATCAACAGCTACATAGAGCTAGGTGTCATCTGCATATAAACAAACATCAGCTCTGTAGTTCAGTGCGGCGCTGCACTTCACTTCAGCTCTTTACAACAAAAACTAAGCCTGTTAAATTTAAAGACCGCCAGCAGAGGGTTGTTGTTCTTGTTCACCACCTGTCAGCTGAAACCCCACAGCATACTAATGAAAAGCTGTCACTGAGGTAAAATCTAAATTGGACCTTGTTTATGAAGTGGGAGCACATATATAACAGGAATAAAGTAATTATAAAGCAATAACATCAATGTTAAAACACACACCACTTCATTCAAACATTAATCAGAGAAACACTTTTTTTTAACCAATTTTCCGTCAGGTATCAGGTGCTAATTCCTGTTTTTTGATTCCAGCATCGTCTCCATGTTGATCCCAGCCACTAGTAAGGCCAGAGTCCGGCGCACTGGCATCAGTCCACTGCACATAGCAGCTGAGCGTAACCGAGATGATGTTCTAGAGTCCCTGATTGACGCCGGCTTTGATGTCAATGCCCAGTTGTCTGAGGAGCGCACAAAGCTGTATGAGGACCGCCGCAGCACTGCACTTTACTTCTCTGTCATCAACAACAACATTGATGCTGTGCGCATGCTGCTGGCTGCTGGTGCAGACCCAAACCTGGACGTGTTTAAGCCGCTGATGGTGGCAGCCAGGCTAGGCTGCATCCAGACAGTCACCCTGCTAGTGAAGCATGGTGCCGATATCAACGCTCGCATCCCCACCCACCCCACCACCTTCCCTGCTGTCTACATGTTCTCCATGAAGTACCTGTCCATGTTCAAGTACTTGCTAGACCATGGAGGCGACGCTATCTCCTGCTTCAAGTGTGTGTATGGCAGCCGGGCTCATCCGCCAATCAAGACCACTCGATCGGAGAGAGAAGCGGTTCGCAGCACTGACCTACAGGGGATGCAGATGAAGGGAGGCATTCAGGTGACCCCTGTTTACTGTGGTAAATAGAATGGTTTATGTGTGTAAAATATGCTGCAAATGACTGATTAAGAGCAAGTGAGGTATTCAGATGACCTCCTTTAATGTATTTATTATGTGACGTTTAGGTGACCTTTATTTAACATGCTTAAAACTAAACATTAATGTGACCTATGTTTAATGTGCTTGATACAATGCATTCTGGTGACTTCTGTTAAATGTGTTTATTACGTGGCATTCAAGTAATCTATGTTTAATGTATCTAAAACAAGTTGCAATTGATTCAGTGGCAGTTCAGTGGTTGAATAACAGTTCTGTGATTGGTTGATAGTTCTGTGAGATGATCTCCGTTCCCAGTATCTCTCGGTGGGCGGGGCCAATTATTGATGTCCTATTGGACTACGTTGGTCATGTGAGTCTCTGCTCCAGACTGACAGAGCACCTGGACAGTTACGCTGACTGGAAAAACATCAAGGATAAAGCAGGTGAATCAATATCTTCTGATTATCAGTTGATAACTGATCAAGTGCTGCTGCAGTAAACACTTAAGTAAGAGACGTTATGGCTACTGGTTTGTCTGGTGTGCTTCAGTGATGTTACTGGCTTGCTAGGTGTGTTTCCAGTCTCAACAGTCTGTGTTTGTTGCAGCTCCTCCACGGCCGCTGATGCACCTCTGCAGGCTGCAGATTCTGCAGCTAGTTGGACATCGAAAGTTGAAGAAGCTGCCGCTGCCTGGGAGTCTGATTCGCTTCCTGAAACACCAGGAGGCGTCGCTCGATGACGACTGATTTTTATCCAGTTAAATCAGCTGACTGACTGATTGAGCTGTACTTACTTCTGATCCACACTCCAGTGGAGCTGGATACGATTGAAACTTTCACAGTGTGACTCCTGAATGTGAAACATCACTGGCACAGCAGCAGAACATGCAGTGGATAATGCTGTAAATGTTATTTATTTTTTGTGATTTAGGAAAGTATTGTGTTATATTCAAACGTCATTTCAAACCCAAGAGGAGATACATTTTTACTTGATGGAAAAGGAGGCTGAGAGCCGAACTCTAATCTTACAAGTTAAGGATAATGCATTCTGGCTTTCATTAGCTGATCCCACATGCTGCTAGTTCTTCAGTGTTTGGTTGCACATTAGCACTGTCCTGCCATGTTTAGTATTTTCAAAGGATAAACCCTCACTCCCAAGTGCTTCACTGTAAGGCAACTAGGCCCCCAAATCACATGGTTAATGACCCATTAACTACAGACTGAAGGTGTTAATAGTGGTCAAACTATACGGAAAAGGATCTTAAGACTGCATTATAAGTAGCTGATAAGTTGTGTTGTAGACCCCATCCTTTGTTTAGAGATGGCTGTTCCTGTTTACCAAAGACGGCCTCCTTTACTCCTCTCTCAGACCATCTGTCTTGTCTGTCCAGAATACAGACATTGTTGTTCTCAGAGAAGTGCCCTTATCCTTTAGATACAGCTGGACTGCAGAGTCGTCTGTCCTGTGTTGAGCCTCTGGACTGATGTTTTGTCTCCCCTGTATATAGGTCTATGCACTCCTCTCTGCATTGGACTGCATATACAACGCTCCCCTCTGTTCTAGTGAGAAATAAGGAGGCCTCCTGGCTGCTTTCTCGTGAAACACTTTGGATTTCAATGACTTGGATGACTGAGGATCACGTAGAATCTCACAGTTTCATTGCCCTGATGATGCTGAGGCCTCCCTTCAGGACATCCCTAAGACATCTCCATAACTTCTATGTGTAATAAATGGTTATAAATCTTTCATTCTTCTCCATCTAAGTATTGATTTTCTTGCATCTATCATTAATTTTTTCTGGTGGTAAAGCATGCCTTTGAGTTTTTGGAAACTAGAAAAACCTGTTGCTACTGCAGCATGTTCTTAACCCTATTCAGGACTTTGGGGGTCTTTTGGACCCCAGGCCATTTGGTTTAGGTGACAGGTGTTGTTTTTTTTATTTATTAAAGATGTTTTTAAATATAAAAAGAGGGACATTTGTCATGCATTTGGAACCAAAAATACGTCACCTTATCAGAACATTTATTCAGCATAGTATAAAAGTCTATAATGAATACCAACAGATATTTTGCACAAATTCTTTCTTGGGGCCCAGTGGACCCTGAAAGACCTTCTGCGTATGGCAACATGAAAATCCTGAATCGGGTTAAAGTCGTCTATGCCGTGTACGAAGTTCATTTGTTTGATGTAAACTGTACGACCTCAAAGGTACAGCAATCTGTTGTAAAGTTTCTCTTTTGTTCCTGATTTATCCTAAAGTCTGATGTCATTGTGCTTTTTTAACTATAGATTTATGGTTGATTGTGACCTTCAATATATTGTTCATCATCAATCAGGGAAATTTAAATTCCAATTACTATGTAAACACACTATATTTATCTCCTGTATTTTTTGTACCCATGACATAATCACACTGTTAAAGGTCTGCATCATATTCACCTGAATATTATGAGCTTACTTCCTATAACTGATCTCTTAGGACCCTGGTTTGTTTAATGTAAGCCTCGTGTAAATACACTTAATGAGACACGGTTGAATAGTGATATCCCTGACAATGAAATTAAACGTGAGTATATTTTGCACAGAGCAGGTTGGGCCATGGAGGAGTGAGAGCTTGTTATATCAAAAATAACACTATGTAGTTGAATATCTGCTAAAATAAGTTTTCATTAAAGAAACAACTATATTTTGTCTACTATTAATGCTTCACATCATCCAAATTATCAATTATTCTGGGTGACTTTGAGAGCAACTTTGGAAAGATTGTTCGTCTCTCAATGATCCAAATCTATTCAGAGATATAAACCTAACTCGTAAGTGAGCTAAGAGTCGATTAAAGGTCAAACTTCTTGTTGGATTGGACTCTTGTCACTCATACTGATTGAATTACAAAATCTGGCATATAATCTTTCTCAGTGACCACTCAATAAGTTTTTTCTTTATGTTTGGAAGATTGAAATACCTTATTTTACACCAACAAGCTTTAAAGCAAGTCAATGTAAAATACGTACTATTGTCCTATTAACTGTGCACATCCCTGTTTTAAGTCATACGCAACACATGACAGAATTAATGTCATGAATGAAGAATATTTACACACTCGCACACACACATACTGCTCTACTCTGTCCACCAGATGTCACTGTGGTGTCATTATCTGCAGGTTACCATGACAACAGCACCATCAGTTAGAACATAAGCGGCATAAAACCTGAAGGTGTTCAACAATAATATGTAAAGTATATCAACATGATAAATATATATCGAAATATATATGTTAATAATACTATGAACAATAATTATAATGATCATAATGTTTATTTACAGTCAGTGTTGTTTTTTTATTTTTTATTTTTTTTAGTTTTAAGCTAGTTTATGTGTTTAAAATGTTATGTACTGTTAAAACCAGAAGTTTACATGCACTGTATAAAAAGACATAGAGCCTTTTTCCCCCCTCTCGCTGTCTGACATTAAATCAGACTAAACTCTTCCTGTTCTAGGTCAGTTAGAATTACCAAAATTATTTACATTTGCTAAATGTCAGAATAATGAGAGAGACAATTTTTTAGAGATGTGTCCCAGAGATTAAGTGTTTTGGTGTGAAATGTGCGTATCAACCCCAGAACAAAAGCTAAAGACCTTGTGAAGATGCTGCTGAAGAGAGTCATTATCCACAGTGACACCAGTCCTGTACCGACATGGGCTGGAAGGCTACTCAGAGAGGAAGAAGACATTACTCCAGAAGAAACATAAAAAAGACAGATTACAGTTTGTAAATGCACACAGGGACAAAGACCTTAATATCTGGAGACATGTCCTGTGGTCTGATGAAACTAAAACTGAACTGTTTGGCCTTAATGACCATCGTTACATTTGGAGGAAAAAGGGGGAAGCTTGAAGCCTGAGAACACCATCCCAACTGTGAAGCACGGGGGTGGCAGCATCATGTTGTGGGGGTGTTTTGCTGCAGGAGGGACTGGTGCACTTCACACAATAGATGGCCTCATGAGGAAAGAACATTATGTGGAAATATTGGAGCAACATGTCAAGACATCAGCCAGGAAGTTAAAGCTTGGGCACGAATGGGTCTTCAAATGGACAATAACCCAAAGCATACCGCCTGATTAGTTACAAAGAGGCTGAAGGGCAACAAAGTCAGTGTTTTGGAGTGGCCATCACAAAACCCTGATCTCCCTGGAGAACATTAGTGGGCAGAGCTGAAAAGGAGCTTGAAGTAAGGTGGCCAACAAACCTGACTCAGTTCCACCAGTTCTGTCAGGAGGAATGGGCCAGTTGGGGAGCCTCCCTCGTAATCAAGGCGAGCACATCATGTGGCTGTGAATGAAACCAATGAGACTATATCAGCAGAATAGTTGGCTGCAAGAACAGCAAGAGCTCCTGCCTTTCTTCATGTTGAAAATCCCTTTTCCACAAAATGTAGCTTAAAAGAAAAATAAGCCATTGATCTGTTAGAAGAGTTATGGTGCTGAGTGAGAACAGATTGCACAAATTCACATTTCCCATACAAAGAGTGTTTATGGTGAATGGTCTGCACTTATACACTGTTTTCATTACTTCAGAGGTTCCAAAGCGGTTTATAATGTGTTTCTCATTCCTCCATTGACACACACACACACACACACACGCACACACACACACACACACACGCACACACGCACGCACGCATTTCAGTGTGATGATTAAATCTAATCTTGGAGCCCCAGTACCTTTTAAAGGACTCCTCTGCCTGTTGTGACGGGGATCAGTGCATGCTGAGGGTTTTGATATGTCTTGGTGTGGAGCTGCAAGTGATTCATGATTCATGATCCATCATTTCTAAAAATGTCTTTATTTGTGAAATATGTGTAGGCTCTGGGCACATCTGCTGTAGCCTTTAAGCCTTGATTGTACTTCTTTGAACTCAGGAACCAAATAAGAAAGTAAGACGTAAATAGCAGATACATTCAGCATGGTGAGAAATCCTTCTAGACGTGTGAAAAACATCTGGTTTGTAGAGGTTGTAAACATGTGAATAGTCAGACATCACATCTCTATCATGTGGAGCCTAAAGACAGGCGTGTCTGGACTGTAAAACTGGGCTGGTGCATGGCTTCACTGTAACGTCACTTGTGATGGCAGCGTGCTACACCAAACAGAAAAACACGAGACTGCACAAAATCGCTCCTTATTGGCAATATTAGGAACCAGGAGTCCAGGGGGTTGGGGTGTTGATGAAATGAAAAACACAGAAGAGTGACAACTTTAGCATTAGTGAATCGAGCTCCTATCTCAATCGAAGTTAAACAAAGCTATCTTTATATCTCTCATCAGCATAGAATTAGTCTTATTTCTATGAATCATCAATCTCCCACTTAGAAACCAATTCATCAAGCCCCAGCTGATAACACAAACTAATGACAACGTGCAGCTATGTCCAGCTGCGTGTTGTGTTTCTCTGAAAGGACACTGTATTGTTTGACTTCATTGTCCTGTGGTTGTGACAGGCACACTTAGAATCACAGATTATATTACCACACTGTCTGTGACCTCCAGGCTCCTGCTGGGCCATGTCGCACAGATGCACCAGGGATCTGGTGACATTTCATTAGCCTCTCTGACCCGACATTACACCTAATGCAGGCTGACTGTCTGCTGCTGTTCTGGGACTTGCTTCGAGTGTAGGCCAGATAAGAAGGAGGACGCTGTCTGGGCTGTGTCTAAAGAGAGAGAATTAACAAAATCTAACGGAGTGTCTGAAGGATTCTCTGTGTTGAGATTAAGTTCAAAAATGATATTCACCACAGGGAAAGGAGAGCTAAACTAAAACATTTTAGAAGCACGTTTTGCATCCACAAGTACACTAGGGTCTGTGTGGTATGAATTGTGTCATGCCAAGTCTGTGAGAGTCTGCACAGAGTCCATCTGTACATGTCCTTGTGCAGCCTAAATTTCTGTCCACGTGGTGACTACACTACAAGGGCATTGTTGTGCATGCATAGAATCCATAGATACAACCTGCAACATATGGAACAGAGCCTTCTAAACAGACTCTTGTAGACTAGAAAAGTAGTATAATAATAGTGATAGTATATATTGTTATATATGCATGGATCATTATTCATGCTTGCCGCATCCATGTGCCTTCGTAGGTACGTGTGATATAAAGCAGTCATGTGCTCAAGCAGGCTGACCGCACATGTGCCAGCAAAAGAAACATTGCTTCAAACAAAGGCTTGTTTTCAGGAGGCTCTTCATCATCCACACCTTTTTAATTCATCGTTAAAAGAGTTCTAAACAAAGTACTCACTGTCAGATTTTATCTATGGCTCGAGTGCTAAGGTCTAACAAGTTGACATTTTACAGGTGAGTTAGGAATGGCCTCTCCTCAGAATGATTCGATTTTGAGGTCAGTCAGTGCAAAAATAGCTCTGCTAGAGGTCAGAGGTCACTTTTTTCGAAAATGCAGTATCATGGCCGGCCGGGGCAACTACATCCCTTTACTGAAGGCCCTCTAGTTTGTACATATGTTCAACTGACTGTGCCCAAACGCGGTAGGAAGTTCTCCATAAATCCTGTGTACGCTCTAATAGTACATCCTATTCATTTAATTGTCTCACATGTCCCAAGAATATGTCTTTTTCAGCTCAAAATACTGCAAGTTGGTTCCTTTAGCCCTGTTCTAAATGGACTGTGAGCAATCTTTTGACAGGAAAGTATCAGTGAAATCACATCACTGCTCTTGTTTAAAACTCATGCGTATGCTAAGTTTGTCAGACTACGCTGCAGTTAGAAAACCAGTACTTCAAGTGTGCTGAGCCACAGATGGGAAATGTAGCCTAGATGGGCTGCGTTTCACCCGCTTAGTTCATCGATGATGTGAAAACACTGTAACCAGCCCAGTCCTCCTTCATTAGTTTCACATCTGTCTTACAGTTTCCACCACCTTTGAATTCCTTCAGTGTTACAAATTTCACAGACACATGGGGGCATATGATCAACGCTAATGGTAATGTTAGCCATGCAACCTGCTAACCCTACAGATCTTCACGTTATCCACTGGAGCTTCAGTTCCACAAATGCTGGGAGTGCATTAAGACTTTTGGTTCCTCTCTTTCTGCTTACCATTTAACAAAATCCTGACTGTCTCGTAAAGCTATGAGGCCATTTAGTTGCGGGGGGACTGGAGGACAACTTTTATTTTTACACATTAAACTTTTTATGACATACAAAACACAACAACTGGATTTTAACCATATGGGACCAGTAATGTAGCGTAATGGCTAGCTTAGCTCACTACACTCCCGAGGATCACACCCAAAGTCGTCCATGCTAGTGTTTAATTTTCCTGCATCGGGTCATAAACTGGTGTATATGTAGGATAAAAGCATGGATAGAAACCACATCTGACCACTGTGGCTGAAGAAACATCCAGTGCAGCATCACAGCTGTATGACTAAGACTGTGGAGGGGACACAGTCAGATGTAATGAGTGTGGTATGAATGAATGAGTGATGTGATGAATGGGATTCAGTATTCAAGCAGCACAAAACCCAATGTTGTAATTTCAATATGGCCACAATTTAAGAGCATGAATGACTCATCTTTGTGCAACATTTTTAAAAAAAAAAGAACTAAAAAACTATCACACTTTCTGGTACCAACACCAACAATAAAAGACTAAAGCAGGCTGACTTTACATGCTGACAGTATTCCTTGGTGAACAATGAATGGCCGCAGTGATTTCAACATTCCTGAGGTGTTTAAACTGTTCCTTTAATGACAATAATCATCATAAATTAGGACTTTTTGTGTAACTTCAGCATTTTAAATTGTTTGAAAATAGCATCAGCAGTGTTTGTGTTGTAGAGTCGTTATTAGAACGTGTGTGTGTGTGTGTGTGTGTGTGTGTGTGTAGCGGTGACCTTACCTGAGCGTGTCTGTGGCATGCACGGCAGCAGCCAGGTGGGCTGGGAGACATAAAGCAGGTGTTCTGCTGTGGGAGCGTGAGGATGCGTGCATCGCCATGGCAACAGGCAAGTTTCACCCCCAGAGCTCATTCCAGCTTATTCAGCTCGGAAAACAATTTGGCTGCTGCCAGTGAGCAGAGTGGGCACAGAGATTACTGAAAGGCCAGGCTGAGGATCCCATCCAGGCTGTTTTCATTATCGCGGCTACGGTTATACTAAGACAACATTTTGAGGAGGGGGATGGAGACGATCAATCACAATGTAGACAAATAAAAGCCCGCAGCATGTCAGCATTACAATCTAATGTACGTTTTGACCTTTGCAAGAGCCAAACAAACATGATGGCTGCTGTTTGACTGAGAAAACCTGATTCGTGTGATTATCAGGGGAGGAGATATAAAACATGTTGAGCCGATATAGAAGCTGTTGCCCAATAAGACAGCGGTGGGCTCAAAGGATCAGTTCTGAAGGCTCCCAACAAGCGATCAGAAACCTCAGAATCTTTGAATAAAAACAACAGTTAGCACGTTTATTATCTAGATTCAGAAGAGGTGACAAAGTCCTTCAGTATAATCACTGCTCCAGTGTTACTGCTAAAAGAACTTTTAATTCAAGCTTTTATTTTGAAAACTGGTGGGACAGATCAAGCTAACACTGACTTTCAAAGAGGCATATAACAGCAGTGATTGACTACTAATAACTGAGGTGTTGGGATGGATCAGATCATCTGTTCAGTGTGGTTGGTACGCACTCATTTTTGTGAAACATGTGTTTTATGATATATGTTTGGTATGTTTGAGGAAACACGTGGCTGAAAGTAGAGTCAGTGATCACAGCATTTGTCAAATTCAGTGATTATCTCCTCATAGCTGCTCATTCTGTGTGTGCACTGGAAAGAAAATCTGGCTATTAATACAGAACCCTGGTTATTTAAGCAGGAAACAAACCAAGTATTGCATTGCATCCTGTGCATGAGCTCTGAGGTGGAGGGGGATGGAGAGATGGAGGGACAGTGGCAGCGAGATCGAAGGTTAAAACTGACATGACCTATTCATGAACAATCTCTCACCCGAATCACAGACTCCACCTTGAATCCTTGGTTTGCAGTTTTGATTTATTGTTCTTTGGAGGTTTGGGAATTGTTGTGGAAGTATTTTCTCATTAGAATGACCAGAGCCGGCATCGTGTCTTCATTTGAAACCCTGATAATGATGTAACAAGTCGAAACCGATCGTCTTTTTAATTGGCAATAACAAGCCATGTAATTAATGAGGATTTTTTTTAATCACTTAGTTGCATCTAAATTATTTGCAAATGTAATAAATCTACATGAGCTGTGAAGCAGTTCTCCATAGGCTGTATGAGTTCACAGAATGCTTTTTAATCTAAACAAGAATCTCTGTGCAAGTACAACAATTTACACAAATATGCCATCATAGAAATAAATGATCTGAAAGTGAAGGTTTTTATCTTAAGGAACTGCGACAACAGAATTAAGCTGCACCTTAAGTTTGTTCTGTTTCCTGTTGTTTCATACTTTCCCTCAGGGTTTCCTATGCCCTGAGGCGAGGCTCACAGGCTGTCACTGCTGTAAACTCTCAAGAGATGTCTATCACTGTCCAGACAAGGGTTTAGAAATAAACAGTTACAGACTTTTTATTTAACGACGCTATTTCATGAGTTTTCTTAAGAGATGTTACAATTCCACTTTCATCAATAACACTGATGCTGTACTGGAACCCTCTGGCTCGTCTACTGGTTTGCATCCTGCACTGAGAAAAGTGATGCTAGCAGACCTAAGATACAGAAACTGGAAAGTAAGTATGGTTTTTAAAAAAAGAAATCAGCTTAAACAGAAGCTATGTTTACATAAGATATTCAGAGGGGAGGTGTGTTCACTTTGTTTCTCTCATAATCTTATTCATCCATCCATCACAGTACAAGTTCTCTTTCTGGGAGAGCATCATACATATGTACAGACTCCTGTACACATTCCCAAAGGCGATAGAGGAGATTGATTCACAAAACAGGATTTCTCAAGCACTGTTTACACAAACTAATAACACATTTACACATTTCAGGAAGGGTTTAAAATGTGGAAGTTTGTCCATTGACATGATTTGATTTTCATTTAAAATAACAAACTAGTCCCTCACATACACACTACCCTGATGTTTCACAGAGAGTTACATCATTTCTCTCCTCTCTTACAGCTTCCACCTGCTTTCACAGCGTCCCTTCTCCAACACTCATACACATACGCTGCCATCTGCGCAGGGAGTGAAACACTGTAAGCAAACACTTTACACAGGCATATACAGGCCATTAAAGACAAAATAATTCTACCTCAAAGCACATAAAAAAGACGGAAAGACATTTTTTTTTACATTGTATCTGCTATTTCCACCTCCATCCCCCCCAAGCAAGGACATCTTTTGTGAAAAATATATACTTTTCCTTCACTCTTCCACGCTTCACTGGCTGGAGTTCATTATGAATTTGAGTGCTTTGCGACTGATGACTGCTGGGTAATTTTTGCTGATGTTTCTTTAGTGACTAGACAAAATCACATTCGATGAGTCACCCGCTCAGCACAGAGTGCACAGGCAGCCCGTCACTGTTTACAGCCAGTCATAAATGATATCCCACATGGTGTCTGTCGTCCCGGCTCCCCTCAGAATGTGAACGCGTACACTACGCCCACCACCACGATGTTCCCGATGGTGGCAGTGATGGCGATCCAGAGCCAAATGGCGTCCCGGGACATGGACTGGCTCTCCTCCGGTGGGCTCTGAGCGGCCATGGAGGCAGCGTGGACGCTGGCGGACGAGTTGAACAGAGAGTGGTCGGTGCTGTAGTCGTCGTTGGGAGACGAGTCCATGAAGGCGCCCGTCATCACCGGGATCTGTGGACACAGAACAAAGGAAGAGGCAGTTCAAGAAACTTCTGTTTGCATTATTATTATACTGTCAAATCTCAGATTAAAGCTGCCATTCAAATCATAAATGAAAACTGTTCTACAATATAGTGACAGCAACTTCCTGTAAAACACTGGCATCTGTGGTTGCCAGTATTTTTCTGTAATTTTTGCAGTTTTATAATCGTAGTTTGCATAAAACGTTAATTACTATATCACCTGTTGACAGGTGTTTTGATTTTTGGCCCACTGCTCATTAGCAAAGTGCTCTAATTTGTCCAGGACAGTTTTTTTTTTTTTTTTTAATTGTTCTTTTCAACCACAATCCAAAAGCAATGTCTTATTTCACTAAATTATAATTTAGCAAATTTTTATTTATTATTACTTTTTTCAGCTTATAGGTATTTGAGTGACTGTTGTGAATTTTGCCTTTTCTTTAATGGAAGGAGATGAATAATTTGAATGTATACAGCGTTGTCACTGTAATCGACATTAACTTTAAATGTTACAATAAATTCAAACATTTTCTTCTTTTGAAATGTAGAAACCATGAATTGCATACAAACAACATAAATAACAATGTGTCTCGAAGGTTTATGATACAGAATTAAGATAACTCTATTAAAAATTTAAATGCACACATACCACTAAAACACCTAAAACAATGATAAAGGATAACGCAAAAAGGAAACGGCAAGTCGCATTTTTATGGATTAGAAACATTTATACAAAGGCAGGGATACAGTCTATGAAATATATTTTAGAAAACAAGGAATAATACATTTAATTAATGTAAAAATTATTTTAAAAATGGCCTATCTCAGGGCAGAAGTGAAAGTCTGACAATAATATTCTTAGCTGTGTTATTGAAGTCACTCGTTTAAACAGGAGCTCCGTAAACTTGTATAAAAATGTTCTCTTCAGTTCACACCATAAATTTGGCTGCTTCTAACAGTCATCTGTAGGACAGACCGGAAATTAAGACCAAGCTGGAGCGCAAGGAGAAGCTCAGAGCAGCAGACAGAGACATGGCTAATTACTGGGCATCTGTACAAAAGGTTTCCTTCAGCTCAGAGGGCTTAATCCTTCTCTTTTCCTTTAGGCTTTAATTGTGCAGCATTTACTCGAAGCACAGAGTTTCGTAACTTAAAAAAAAAAGTATTTCTGCAGTGAGTGTGGCATCACTGTGTTGTTGTGAAGCCGCAAGAAGAACAAGAAGATGTGCAGCAGATGTTCTGACCCCACCGAGGCCTGAACTCAGCATCATGGAGTCAGTCTGGATTTACATGAAGAAAAACCGAATCCGCAGGAGGACTGAAACACAGTGTCCAAGACGAAACAACCGACTTGCCAGGTGCTTTGAAAAACTATGTTTAAGTGCGAGATGAGCTGGAGCTGTTTAAAAGGCAAACAGCGCTCACACAAAATAGACTCTTGATTTGATTTAGGGTTTTCTGTTTGCTGCACTTTGTATGAAGCTAATTGACGAAGACAGCATCCTCACTTTACTCTTAATGTCCAAAAACAAAGTCTCTAGCAGCACTTTTAAGATGATAGCAATGCTTTTGTAATTTCTGACATTTCGACACCAAAATGTTATTATAGAAAACAAACAAACACTTCCAATACTAATGTCATTTCCTGTTGTTCTGTCTTTTTATTTACTTCCATTATTGTCAGCAAGTGTGATGCTGGAGGATTTTTCAAAAGTCTAGCAATCAGTTTGTTCCTGATTAAGAGCTTATAAATGATCTATAATACATTTGTAAATGACTTATTAACACTCAAGAAATTAATTAAGGCTCATAGAGGTGAAATACTGGAAACTGGTATCCAAAAAAATCAGTTATAAAGAAACTAATTTACAAGAAAACCATCAGACTTGAGCAATTAACTCAGTTATGAAGTTCATCCAAGGAAACTCAGCATCTCAGACCAAACCAAGCAAATGAACAAAACTATTGAAGTATAACAAAGATTAACAAAGGAGCTTAATGCCAGAGAATCCCCAACATCCAGACTAATGTAATGCACTATTAAAATCTGCTCTATTCATGGAGGTCGGTTCAGGACAGACCGTGAAAAAATAACAGTACATTTCCTGCAACTTACATTCGTTTTTAAAGTCAAAGAACAGCGTCTTCCTCCTGGCTGCTACTTGGAGAACACATTTATACATTTTATAGAAAAATGCTCATTCAGCACGAGGCTGTTATCTACGAGGCCAGTGTGGTTTAAAATGAATGAGTGTGGCCCATCTGAATCTAATCAGCAATGACTCACTGGAGTGGGGCGAACTGAATTAGGAAGGAAAAAAAGGCAGAGAATGTGGTGAGTCACAAGTTTCGGACATGTTGTGTAAAAAAATTGAAAACTTGACCAGATGGTGGTGCCAGAGAAAAACTCACAGAACATCCCAAATAGAAACTCTTGGAACATTCTGGTCCAAAAACCAAACCAACCAAAAAGATAAAAACTGTCAGCTGAAGTAACAAGACTGAGGGCAACAAACATCTGCATCTCATCAGGATACAACATCAGCCTGGTTCCTAGTGTCAACACAAGTCCATCCATCCATCATCTATACACCGCTTAATCCTCACGAGGGTCATGAGGGGCTGGAGTCTATTCCAGCTGACTCAGGGTGAAGGCAGGTTCACCTGGACAGGTCACCAGTCTATCACAGGGCTACACTTAGAGACAGACAACCAAGCACACTCACATTCACACCTACGGACAATTTAGAATCACCAATTAACCTCAACATGTTTTTGGACTGTGTGAGAGGAACCTGGAGAACCCGGAGAGAACCCACGCTGCACGGGGAGAACATGGAGACTCCACACAGAAAGATCCCGGGTGTCCTCACCGGGATGTGACCTGGCGAGCTAGCTGCGAGGCAACGGTACTAACCACTGAGCCACCTCGCCCGCCCTCAGCACAAGCCAACTCCTCAAGAAGAAGTAACATTACCATCATTCTCTTTTCAAATCAGCACATTCAGATCACTGGTTCATCTGTATGTATTTGGTGTGGTGAGATATACAAATCGCTCTGATCCATTCAGCCCGATACTAGGATCTGCTTGGGACAGCTCTATTGGTTCCTGTAAATCCGCATATAAATGCAACAGATCTCAGATTTCTCTTTTACCCGCATCAATGTTTGTGTTGTTTGTATCCAAGCAGACTGACAAGGAGGAGACAGACAGCTGTTCAGTGGTGCAAACAGGCTTCGAGGGGCCAATGTTACCTGTTTAAGTGATAGAAATGACTTTTTTTTTGTAGATGTGTGTAGAGACGATTTATGATTCTGAATATAAAGATCCACTGCTTTGCATAATTGCCGTTATTTCCAGCTAACCGCCGCTGTTAGCCCTCTGCAGTGTGCTTGCAGTCATGCTCATACATTCGCATTGGAAACCTGGTTATGCTTTTTTTCCAGGAAGGTACAAAGAGACGTCTGTAACCTGGTTACTTCAGCGCAAGTAAACACACTGACTGAACTGAACGACACTGTGCTTGTTTCAGTCTGGACAAAGCCTGAGGAGATTAACAAGAGAACAAAGTGCATCTAAACCATCCTCTGGGAACGTCTGTACTAAATTTCAAGTCAATCCAGCCAAACATTGTTGAGATGTTTTTTTCAGACTGTTCTCTACCAGAAAACATTATCAGTCATGTCAGGAGATGATCAACAATATTTCCATTCAAGTGACAAGTGCCTTGTTCAGACTGCCAGCCCAAATCAGTTTTTTGCATATTCAGAATGAATATAGATGGATGTCAGAATATTCTAAGAGCAACCCCCCCCTCAAAAAACCCATTAAATTCAGTAATTTTCGCAAATTGGGTCTAAAGCACATTCATAGGAAGTTAGAAATGTGATCCAATTTAATTTCTACTGATACGCCTCTGATCTGTACAACACTCTGGCCGGTCACATTGGGTTATTGGGTAATTGTCTTTGGCATCTCTGGTAACACGGCAAACAAAGCCCACATTAAATGTAAAGTGCTGAGTAGAATCCACGCTGTGAGTAGCAGAGCACTATGGAGGACACCAGGGAGAACAACAGTCTGCTGTGAACTGTGTCCTTACAACAGCTGTCTAAGTTATTGAGGTCCAGACACACAAACCCGATATGATTACTTGCAAATAACAGCAAGACCATCTGCCCTAAAGAGAAAGTAGTGTGCTGCTCTATAAAGGGGTCCGGGTGGATGGAGGGGTCAACAAAACACAGGACTTTACCAAGATGTCCAACAGAGAAAGTTACTTTAAAAAACTATACCTCCTAACTCCAACTTAATTCTTCTTTAACCAAACAACCCAGGTCTCAAACTGTTTTTTGTAACCTTAACTAAGTACTTCTTTTAACTAAACATCCCGCTCTTTCCCTTCTTCACTGCCTGAATGACACTTTAATTATTTCTGATATACATCTGTCACAGTTTTGGCACAGACAAATGCACAGAAAATGCTCATATGTGTCATTCAAGCAGGCATGGACTAACCATGTATTGTGAGTTTTTTTTAATTTGGAGGACTTTTTGGCTTTTTAATCTGAAGAAGAGAAGCTGACAGGCCAACATGGACAAGCCTGGAGCTACACTGCATTTGATCCCACAGTGTATTACTGCCTCAGTGGTTAGAATTTAGTATGTCATTAAAAAATCTGATATCTTTAGCAAGGAAACATTGGTTTATTTATTTGTCAGCAGGTTGTTAAAGATTTTGGTTTTCTTGGAATGAAGCTCATATTTCCTGTGCCCAGATGGGACATTACCAATGCAGGACAACCCTGATGATAAAGTTATGAAAAAACAGCACCTATAGAAGCCTATTGGCAGCTCTGTCTGCTAAGAAAACACTTGACATGTCGTCCACATTTGACTGTTTGTTGAGAGAGTTCCTGACTTGTTTGAGAGAGAACATTCAGTGCTGTTAGTTGTTGTCACCTTGAGAACTTCAAACTGCTTGCATTTTAATTCTGGCTCTTATTTCCTTCATCAGCAGCATTAAATGAGGTTCCCTGAAAGCCATTAGAATTCACGATAAACACACACATCACTGCTACACCATTAAACCCATTAAGTCAGTCCAAACAATCATTATTCTTTGGAACAAACTCAGGTCTGCACAGAGAGGAGATACGAACAGTTGACAGTGTGTTATGAATAAATCAATAAATATAATGCATGCATGACCTGTAGTCTGTGACGTCAAAAACTTAAAACAATAGCTCTTATTTTTCTTTTCATATTTAAGATGTTGCTTTCTTGTGTGCAAACTGTTAAAACAAATAGTCTAAGATAACATTAAACATCAATCATATTCTCATGTAAAGGGGGCAGAGTTTGGAAAAAATGCTGGATCAGTTGTATCCAAAGCATGATCCGTTAGACTAGAAGTGACCACACCATTAGAAGATCAAAACATCAAACTTTGTTCACTGAGAGAAAGAAAAAAAAACAAACTTCATCACAGATATAGAATCTGCCAAATGAAGAACACAAGGCTCCAAACAGCCAAAATCCTATCAAAATCAGGCCATATAGTAATGTCTCAAGGACAAACCGTCTCTCAAAACCACTTCTCAGGTTTGAAAACAAGCCCAAATGCTTGGGGCGGACTGAGATATAGCAGCATTTCACAGTGGATGATGGAGAAAAAAAAAGTCCTATTTACTGATAAATCCCAGTTGTAGATCAGTGGCTGTAACAGAAAGCCGTATGTAAGGAGACCAACAGCAGAGAGAATGATGCTGGGAAAATTCAAGTCTGGCTGGGTTTGATGCTGGAGCTGGACACCTGAACTGATAGACTCCACTCAGACCAAAGAGAAGCTGCGCTCTATTCTTCAGCAGGTCAATGAGCTCAAACACACCTCAAAGCTTTGACTTGAATTTAAAAAAAAAAGCAAAACAAGAACAGCCGACTGTTACAGACTTTTCTCCACAGCCACCTGAACTCAGCCCCACTAAACATTTATGGGAGACTTGAAGACTGAAGAAAATAAATATTCCTAATGTGACAAAATCTTGATTGGAAAGCTATCAAGTCATGCTGGGATGTTATTATGTTGGAACCATCCCTCTGAAATTCTGCTCTACATTGACACGGTTGCATCGTGTTATTTCTGCAGATTTGTCAGCTGCACAGTCACAGTGAGAGAACATGGAGACTCCACACAGAAAGATCCTGGGTGTCCTCACCAGGACGCGAACCGGCGACTTTCTTGCTGCGAGGCAATGATGCTAACCACCTTGCAGCCCACCAATAGAGATGCTGGACAATTTCTTCTTGTTGCAACGAATGAAAACTTAGCAGTAAAGTGTTTCCTATGTCTCCTATTCTCTTATTTGTCTCCTGTTAACATCACAGCAATCTACCACAACCATGTCATGCTATCAAACCAGTAGATTACAGCTTCAGACGGGTACATGGACTCACCACTACTCCAAACTCCTAACACAAACCTTGTGGCTTTTTGAAAGAAGAAACATTTCTCACTACATCATATCAGGATAAAACTACATATTACAGTTCAGGTGAGAATCTAGTTTAGTTGTATAAGAACATATTTCTTCTGAGACAGGACTGGTTGCACCCCCCCCTCTGCACGCTGCATGTTGAGTAATAGATGCTTTGTGAAATAACTTGCTGGCCACA
The DNA here is from genome assembly GCF_000690725.1 of Stegastes partitus. Classification (NCBI taxonomy): domain Eukaryota; kingdom Metazoa; phylum Chordata; class Actinopteri; family Pomacentridae; genus Stegastes; species Stegastes partitus. The sequence continues at coordinate 58,713 of NW_007578839.1, forward strand.
ACACCAGACTGTCACATTCCTGTTCCCCGGTGGGCGGCCTGCTAACTCACAGCTCTGCTAATCATTAAGAGGCTTCAACACGACAGCACAGAGCTGGACACACAGCCTGGATTCACAACCTCATTTCTGTAGATTTTCTGCCTTCGCCCAGTTCCCCATTCATCACTGCCTCAGCTGCATATGTGAATGCTTCTGTAAATACTCCCTGTATTCTGTCGAAGCACTGCCTCTCTGAAATATTACTATTATTTTGGTGGCAAGCCACAGTCACATAAAAGCAGAGATGTTTTATTCCAGCATACTGCTTTCCATGAAAGGAACACCTGCTGAAGGTCAGTCAAGGTATAAAATTAGCATCCAAACAAACTCCACGGTTCCAAACTGACTTCCAGGAGGCGCCTGTGCTTGCCATGAGATTTACACAGTCTATCAGCTGTTGGAACATTCAAAGCCACTCAATTCAATTTGCTAATTTAAGGTTAAGCAGTGACTTCACACCTCAGTCTTACAGGCAGCAGGTCTTTCTTGGCTTTTCAACACGAATCAGGGCATCTAATGTACAAAATAATAGAAGCAGCAGCTCTCAGGCGAAGCTTATTATTATTATTTAATTATATCTACTTCAGCCAAGAATGGATGCAGCTGCAGACAGTGCTGAGACAAACACTGAGTCGATCCAATGTCATCCATCCATCCATCCATTATCTATACACCGCTTAATCCTCATCTAGGGTCATGGGGGGCTGGAGTCTATCCCAGCCGACTCAGGGTGAAGGCAGGTTCACCTGGACAGGTCACCAGTCTATCACAGGGCTACACTTAGAGACAGACAACCAAGCACACTCACATTCACACCTACGGACAATTTAGAATCACCAATTAACCTCAGCATGTTTTTGGACTGTGGGAGGAAGCCGGAGAACCCGGAGAGAACCCACGCTGCACGGAGAGAACATGCAAACTCCTCACAGGAAGACCCCAGGCCGAGATTTGAACCCTTCATACAACTTCCGCATTTGCTGCTAATGCTGCATCAATCCCTTTGTCCCGTTTCCCGCCATTTGTTAGCAGGATCTCAAGATATTTCAACTCTTTCAGTTTGGGCAGCAACCCACGCTCAATCCAGAGGATGCAATCCACTGGTTTCTGGCAGAGATTGCAGTTTTGATGCTTGAAATATTATAATATAATAACAACAGAATTTCAGTTGAACTGAACAAATCATCGGCCTCCACCGTGGTGGTTACAGTTTGTCCCTCCTCAGCTCTGTCCAGGTTATACTAGGATTACTGGTTCCAGAACCGTAAGATGGCTGAAAGACATAAACCCAAATATAAAATCAAATGTCCCTTCAAAACCTTTCAGTAATGTCATCAACTCACTCAGTCAGACATTTGCTTTTCATTATAACACTTTCTGTATGGGTCTTCTCACTTGATATTACACAAAGCTTTATGTATCGCACCACCAACACCTTTTGTACCAAATGAAGAAATGCCAATTGGCTGCTTCACCTCCATCAGAATGGTCACATTGTAATTCAACCATTCATCAGACATTCGGCATAGTTTACATGTCACTGTCTGTCTGCTGGTGGTCTGATTTAGATGGGCTCAAAGAACAGTTTACAAAGCGGCTGTTGCGCAGCTTCAACATCTTGATGTTGCTATGGGCAACAAATAAGCCTCCTGTTGGATGACTGTCATGGGGTGTTTAAGTGCTCTCTGTGGTTTAAATGTTCCTCTGTCTGTCGCCTGGAGGGCAAACGCATGAGGAAATGATGCACTGTATTCGACAGCAGAGTGAGAGAGCCTGCAGCTGCTGTTTGTTCACTGAGAGCAGACTGAGATGTTTCTGTTGTTCTGAAGACAGAGTGCACTTATTACATTTTTGTTGTTGCGTAGACTCTGTCCAGCACTATAGACCTAAAAATAAAAAAGAAATGGGTTTCACAAAAGAAGCTTGTCTGACTTATCAAACCTGAATTGTTCTTTTCCCCGTGGAAAGCATTTGCATTATTGGGGGTTAAGGCACCAACCATAAACCAATTATTATGTCCCAAATTTCGATCTGTTTCAGGATCTTTATTTATTCTTATTCCTCGTCTGTCTCCATCAGTTGCTGTCGTCTCTTTACTACTGCTACGAAATACGAAAGAACTTGGAACACACTTATGCATGAATGTACAATGATTTCAAACTGTACCACCTCTCAATAACTGCATTATTTACAAGCTGACAAGTATTTAGTCTTAAAAACAATCAAAAACAAATACTCTGGAGCGACTATATTTAAAATAAAGGTTCATACACTACAATGCACTTGTGATCACTCACACGCAAATTAGAAAACCAGTGATCACTGAATCAAAACCGAGACTTGAATCCAACAGAACACCTTTTCATTTTAAAGAGGAAAGTACAAACATCTCTCCACATTTTTGGCATCCTGCATGCAGAGGAAGACTAAGTATGTCAGTGAAAGTGAAGGAAATGTTAAGAATGTTTTAAAAAATGAATCTCAGTAATGAAAGGTGCACTAACTTATGTTGCAGTGGGTTCCTGCTGTGGGGCCTATATTTCTGACACAGCAAATGATGAGTTTTAATTTTTACAGAAACACAAGTTCCCCACTGTTTAACAGGTGACATAATGTTGTATCTTTTGGCATTCAGTAATATTGCAGAGAGGTGCACTCATCGGTCGTATGCTGCATCTACAGGCACAGCAAGGCCCAAAATATAAAATAAATTGAGATCACCATGATAGCAAACATGATCAAGAGCAACACTGGATGACACGAGCCAACAGAACAAGCTGGATAACACTCCGAGCATCTAATCTGATTTTTGCCCAAATCTGTGTAAAAGTTTCTTGTTTCCTCCGGGGATTGTGGCTGATCTACAACATAATGACCAACTGCAGTTTTTTCCACATTTTTCTCTTTAGGTTCTATGAGTGGAAGCCAGTAGAAACAACTTTTTGATTTGCAGCAACATAAAACCCACGCGACAGTTCTGCATAATGTTGACGTCGGCTTACATTTGTAACCTGATCTGTATTCCGAGGGTTCCTTCAAAAGCCTGGAAAAGCTTTAATATCTGCACTATCTTAAGTCTCAGTGCCGTCCTACCTGTTTTTAAACTCTGCACACCATCCACACAACGAATCTTCTTCTGCTTCCAAGAGCTAATTTGGAGAATGGTGGTTCAATTATTGGATTTTTTACCCTGACAATCCATATTGATGGCCTTTCCACAGGTTGTAATAGACGAGCGCTTATTGAGCAGTGGTCATTTGTCACAGGCATATTGAGAAGGTTACAAAAAATAAAAAGAGAGATTTAGTCGCATTGATAATCTCCGATATGTGATGATTCTGTGCCGTGCCATTTATGAGTTCATTATAAACAATATAATTGTTTCTCAGGGTGAATCAGAATGAAAGGATCAGGATCCTCTCTGCATGTTTTTTAACGTGTTTACGTGACATTGCAGAAGAATAGCAGCTGTCAGAATGACAGAAGCTGTTGGTAAGTTAAGATTAATGCAAAGCACCATGTAATCATTCATCTGGCAGCAATATTTTCCTGTTTTTTATGGCAGGGACGACAGTGATTGTGTGTCGGGTTCTGAGAGCTTCCAAAACGTAGTTGACCTACAGCTCATTACTGTGGGTAAATGCTTTGGTAGATGCAAACAGAGCTTCTGTTGTGCTCTGCCAACACGCTGCTCACTCCACACCTTGTTTACTGCTTTGTTTTTGTTGCCGATGGGAACATTCGGGTGATTGTTATTGATATTACAGGAGCGAATGCAAAATGTTGAGATTTATTGAGATATTTCTTGAGGGTAAGCTGTCTGAGCTTTAAGGCAATTAGTAGCATTGGGTAGCTGTTTCAATAAAAGGATTTATAACAGCATATTGCTATTGTTATACTATTTTCAGTGGGGTTTTTTTCTTCCTTTTAACATAAGATCACTCCCTACGAGGGTGAGGACGTCTAACCTGCCTGGAAAGCTCGATGTTATTAGAATGTACAGAGAGGTGACAAATTAAAGGAAAAATCTGACTCCCCCACACTGTCTAACTTGTAAAGATAAGTTTATTTGAGCAAGTTTTGGTGTTAGACTTCCATTAGACAAATAGTCAAGAAGACTATTTGCTAATAAAAGTATCTTTGCAAGTGAAAGACTGTGCAGGAACCTGATAAAATACAAGTCTGCATACAAGTAGAATGACAACACTTGATTTGGCTGAATGTATTTCCTCTCCTCGTCGTCTCCAATCTGTTGTTTTTTCTGGTTTTATTGTTGACAGAAAAGCAGCGAGACTTCACTGTAGCCAGGTGATATGTAAACCTTTTTGATAAAAGCATGAGACTTTGCTCATTTGGACAGTTCAGGGCACTGATTTTTTTCATAAATGCGGTCACAACAGCCGTTTTACTAACGTTACTGATGTAGAATTTTCTGAATTTTTGCACCTGCCTAATGAAACATATGTGCAAAGAGTTTTTTGGGTTAAATTAGGGCGACCATTCGCTGCCAGAACAGCTCCAGTGCTCCTTGACATTGATTTTTGAAGTCTCTGAATTCTGCTGGAGAGACCAAACATCATTCTTTCAAAAGATATTCCTTCATTTGATGTTTTAATGATGGTGGTAGAGCTGTCTGCATTGGTCTAAAGTCTCCCATAGGTGCTCAGCTAGGTTGAGATAAGATGACTGTGAAGGCCAGAGCAGATGATTCACACCATTTTCATCAAATCATTGTAATGCTAAAAGAGACCACTCCCATCAGGACAGACATTTTACACTATAAAATAAAGGTGATCATTCAGAACAGCCTTCAATTTGTAGTGATTATTCCCTCTAAGGGGGGAGGTGGACCCAAACCATGTCAGAAAAATACCCCCCACACCATAACGGAGTCGTCATCATTTCACATTTTTCCTCTAATTTGTCACCATCTGTAGCTTCCGTCTCAGACTCTCTGTGGTTCACGATGACACTGACATGTTTAGAAGAGCTGTTATCCAAAGTAACGGCGTAGACAGAGACGAGCTCTCATGGCAACCAGGATGTTGACATGTTATCACTCTGTTTTAACCATCATCTGGGTATATTGGGAAGCAGACAGTGGCAGCGGCTCAGACACCTCATTCACCTTTCATTCGTCCTTCCATTAGAGCAGACAGGTAATGGATGAGAGATGAATGAGGTCTGGCATCATAAAGCCATGCAGCCGCATATAATACATCTGGAACAGATAACGTCATTAGGCGATATCCCTCCACCTCTCTGCAGACTGAACGCTTTGGCTGATGTGACACTGCAACAGGCTGATAGCAGGCAGCCAGATTAGAAAGCTCTTTGTTGCACCTTGTTGTTAAACACTGAACAAGAGTAGAACAGGCACAGAATTTAGATTTCTTATTGAACTCGACATTAACCTCTGGAGTGAATAATCACACGAGACCAGAGCCAATCAACAGAATGATTAGTTGTCAATTTGTTGCTCTAAGTCCTGTCTGTTACTCAAAGAATAGATGAAAGCTGAGATTGTTAGAAACCCACCATTGCTTTGAGTATTCTGTTCAATGAAGCATGTTACTTTCACTTGGATCATGGATGGATCTCAATCTGCTTCCAGGACAAATAGTGACTTTCTACTTCCGAAAATTTAACTGACAGGCCCAGAAGACGATGATGTCAGATATCTTGTCACCGGGATTGCAAACTATTTGTGGGATCTGTTTAATGCTGTATTATTATGTCCAGATTTATTCGATGCTTTACCGTGATCAGGTAGAAAGAGCAGTGACTATACACTTTACTCACACTCACCAAGTCACAAGAACTGACTACAGACTCTTGATCACAATAGAACATCTACAAAAAAAACAGAAGAGGATCACTTTTGCATCATTCTATAGCAGTGGTGCCCAATCCTGGTCCTCGAGAGCCCCTATCCTGCATGTTTTAGATGTTTCCATCTTCCAACACACCTGATTCAAATGATCAGGATCGTCATCAGGCTTTTGCAGAGCTTGATGATGAGCTGATCATGTGAATCAGGTGTGTTGGAAGAGGGAAACATCTAAAACATGCAGGATAGGGGCTCTCGAGGACCAGGATTGGGCACCCCTGCTCTATAGTAAAAAGAACAAATGCATGGGGGAGGCATTATCATTTTATACACAACTTATATATTTATACTGGAAGGCTTAATCAGCAAATGAATTCAAATCTTCACCATGCAGGTAAATTCAACTTAGACGTTCAGCAGCTTGAGCCACTCTTGAACATTTTCTCACTCAGAAGGCAGAATGTTCGTTTTCACTTATGCAAAAACATTGAATATGCTAATGAGACCGGCTCGATCAGGTAAGGATGTTTCGCTCCTGGTAAGGAACAAAATGTTTTCTTTACTTGTAGGCAAGGGTGACATAAAGTACTGTTAAACAAACAACTATGCAGATTAGACTGTTTCCCTCTGCAGAGGCAACCGAAATGTCTGTTAGTGCAACAATCTCTGAAAACCTTCATGTGACGTTTCTAACTGCAGCATATACTTTACGTGACTGCCTGCATTTTCCCCAAAAATATTTAGAGACCCGTTGCCATTTTTCATGATAAATGCAGGTGCCTCACGACATAAGAAGAGAGCAGCCTCGTAAACAACAGAGAAAATAAGAGGAAGCAGGAGTCTGGAGAGATCGAAGTCAAAGACAAATCATTCTTCTCTCAGTCAAGCCCTGAAACAGTAAACTGAGCTCTGCACTGCAACATCCATTATTATGTACCAGCAAAGCCATTTGGACCAAAACATTTTAGAGTTTATTTGTGCTCTGAGCTGTAATTTCACTTACATATACCTTAGTTTTATTACTTCTTAAAACACTACATAGCTACGTGCTGTTGTAATAAAATCAAATGTAAAAACAAATGTTTAAATGAAATAGCTTCTGATGTAGGAAGCTGCTTGGTGCAGTGGTACTTAACAAAATCGATTACACTGCTGTCAAATAGAGAAGAAAAGAAGAAGAACTGTCCACTCAGTCTCCATAAATCATTGTTCCTGTACAACTAAACTGCATTCACGGACAACATATTTTGTGTCAGATTTCTAACCATCATATCTTTGTATGTGTTTTACTCCTTCAGTGTTGCTCCTTCCCAGGTAGATGGGGCAGGACATGTCACCCCAGTAACCCAGACAATGGAGGAGATGCTTAAAACATAGTGAAAGAGTTGTATCTTTCCCCAGAATGCTGAATGTTTCCTCACCCTAGCCAAGCCAATTTTGTCCCTAACTCAGCCTTAAAAACATAATTGAGAATGCAGTTACATTGCATACGAAGGTTCTTTTGTGGAGACAGGGTTGCATCCTGTCTGTGGACAAGAGGGTCTGAGAAGAGTTTTGTCCAAACACAACATCCTGGTGAACTTAAGACCCAGCAGCAGCAGTCAGATGAAAACTGGTTCACCCTAAAGAAAACCCAGGCTGAGCAACACTGGATGTGCAATTTAATGCAGCGAGGAGTGTGCAGACCTATATATAGAGGAGACTAAACAACAGCTCCACAAGCAAGTGGCTCAACACGGCAGAGTCAGCTCCCTGGACAAAACTCAACAGTCCATCTGCATCCAAAGAATGAGGGGCCACATTTGTTGTGTGTCTCCAACCACAAAACAAAGAGATGGTGACGAGGTGTGTCAGAAAAGTTCCAGGACTGGTGTCACAAACGATACATTTCAAATCCAAACTACAAACTACAAGTTTTCCCCTTCATAGTAATCCCCCTGGAGTCTAACACACACAGAGCCTTCTCTTCACGCCACCATGCACTTCTGGAAGGAATCTCTGCAGCTCCGTCGTCACAGCCATCTTGATGTCATCCACATCTTCTAAACGGGTCCCCTTGATGACCCCCTTGAGCTTGGGGAAGAGGAAACAATCCCACGGAGCCAGGTGGGGTGAGTAGGGAGGTTGCTCCAGCACAGAGATGTTCTTCTCAGCCAGGAACTGTGGGATGCTCAGGACGTTGTGAGCAGGTTGTCATGGTGAAGCAGCCTCCACTGGTCCTGCCACAACTCGCCTCTTCTCGTGCACTGAATGAAGCAAACGCTGCAGGATCTCTCTGTAGACGTGCTGACAATTACTGTGAAGGGGAAAACTGGTAGTTTGTAGTTTGGATTTGAAATGTATCTTTTGTGACACCAGTCCTGGAACTTTTCGGACACACCTCGTATAAGAAGTCATCTATTTTAAACTGGAACATCCATCTCTAAACAGAAAAGAGGGTCTACAGCACCAATAAATAGGTACTTGTAATGCAGTCTTGACATTTCTCCCCATTCAGTTTCACAACTATTCAACTCCATGAGGACTGGGAGTCCTCATGCGTAAGTTTGGACTAAGGCTGTTGGACAGGAAGCCCAGTTTCCTTCTATTGAAGCACTTATGATGGACAGTTTAGTACTTTACTGAAAGACATTAATCATTGTTAAAGGATAGCTCTGGTGTGTTCCGGCTACATGTACTTCCTGTTAATGCGTCTTGTGTTAGTTGTTGAATTGCACCAAACAGCATGTGTACACCAACGAGCACAAGATTCTGCAGCTTTCAAAAAACCTGATTTAACACAAATTATTTTAAATGTTTGCTTCCAACCTGCCTCCAAATTCAGAGTCTTCCACTCAGTTTAGTCGTTTAGTTCAGTTTAGTTGGCTTGTATCCACAGAAATACAAACTTCTCTTGTGCTTCATTTGGACTACATACAGATGTTTTTAATAGATGGTAGAAAACACACTGTCTCTACAAAAAGGTCCTCCAGAAATTATCATTAAATTAGAATTTAAATCGTAGCGATAAAAATGAATGAGCCGAACTCCATCTTACACTTATCTGCATAAATGCCTATGAGTAAAATTAATAAGTGACGATTACAGAGCAGTGTTTTCTTTAAATCTATTTTTAATGCCAGTCTTTGCATTAAGGTAATGGACTCCATTTATCATATTTACATTTCTCATCATTACCAAGCACTTGAATACATAATATTTAATCTACATATTAATGAGCATGATCAATGTCCATATTTTCCCACTCCGTTCTCGCAAATGACACACTCAGTATCTCATGGAGTATTTATTGTGTTTCAGAAAGAACATAGCATCTACATAATGAGGAAAAGAAAGGTGAGTGTGTGATGTTACAGTCAGTTAGGCTCTGACTAATACACTCTGGTTTAANTAACACTGAAACACTTTATTGTTGTTTTTAATTGTTTATTCTGTTCTTATTGGCTTGTTTTATTTATCTTTAATGTATCGTCTTTTTCGGGGGATTGAACAGAGTAAGAATTTCATTGTGTAGTACAACTACCTGTTTTGCTGTGCATATGACAATAAAACTCTTGAATCAAAACCCTGAAAACAGAACTTTTCTCCATAACTCCTCCACATTTCCCCACCAACGCTTTATGCTATAAGACAGATATATATATTTCACAAATGCAACAATCCTTATCCCTACAGGGTGAGTCTGAATGTTCTTGCTGATCCCTTTTTTCTTACACCGTTTGGATAAAAACACAGCTACCGGCTGTTTGTTTGCTCCTGTCGCATTTTTCCTCACTGTGGACTCATTTGTCACTGCAATAAAAAGTCCTGCACCTCTATGGAACAGCCACGGCTAGAAAAGAAAGGAAAGAACTCAAAAATGTCATTTGTGCAGTGTAAGTTATAATACCATAAATCAGAGCCCGAAGCGTATTTCACTACTCATTTTACAAAAGCTGAGAGACACGTACGATATTTTCCGAGTTCACACAGGTGTTACCAACATGGGGGGAAATGGGCCCTCCACAGGCTGTAGGGGTTTTACTATCCACATTTTACAAGCAGGTTTTCAAGCTACACATCAACTCTAGACGGATGCAGTCGTCCTCCAGCGTATTCATCCCCTTCCATTAAAGAAAAGGCAAAATTCACAACAGTCACTCAAATAACTAAGAACTGAAAAAAGTAACAATAGATAAAAATTTGCTAAATTATAATTTAGTGCAATAAGATGTTGCTTTTGAATTGTGGTTGAAAATGTAACCCACACTAAAGTTACACAGCTGCAGTTGTGATATTGTGTGAAGGTCCGGTTCCCGATTGTCCATGAAGGCACCTTGCCATCATGAATCAATGCACTTTAAATTCGAGTGTACAACGTAACGTTTTTTTGTTGTTGCAATAATGTAAATGAATTAATGTTATTTATTGTATTGCAATAGATTTGATATTTGATATTTAAAGTGTGTACACCCCAATAGTCTAGCTAGTGTTTATGATGAATGTTCCATTGATGGATGGTCCTGTTTATTTAATGCAGACCAGGTGTGCCCTGTTGGGTACAAAACCTTGATGCGAGCTAAGTCAACGAGCCGGAACCAGACAACGACCCCCCCCCTGCAGTCTGGTAGGAGGCTGTCGCAGCCAGTCTGCTTGTCCTCTTGGCTATATTCACAATTCAGTCATATCAACTGTGCGCATATGGACCTTCAATACCCATCACTGGATTCCAATAACTCCTATGGACAATTAATCCACACTCATTTCTGAACTTTGTGATTTTATGCCAATGTGATGTTGTTTCAAGCTGGATTGTGCTGTGAAAATGAATTGTGTAAATGTGAAACCAAGGGTTTATTGAGATCAAGTGCACTTCCCTTTTTGGTAAAAACTTTCAGAGCTGCAAGAGTGAAGTCAAAAGAGTTCCTCTCCAGTGTATATATTGTACACACTTGTTTCACTTTTGCAATTAATAATAAGGCACCAGCCATCACAAGCAACAATCTGTGTGTGTGGTTACTGTACCTAAACCTCCCAGAACCGTGACCTACAGCTTCTGATTTACTCGTCCAAAAACACTCTGTAAACCTGTTAGCATTTCCATACACTACAAAAAGAATAATAATAAAAAAAAACTCTCCTGGAAAAATTAAAGCACTTTGCTGATGAGTAGTGAAATCCAAATACCTGTCAACAGGTGAAGAAGTCCGACTGAGAGTTACAGAAAACACCTGATTGGCTCAAAGGGTTGTTCAACAGAATATTAGTTTACGGGTCCCATCATGCTTGTTTGTTTTTGTTTTTTTTTCTCTATTTCTGTTGAACCACAATTCAAAAACAATGTCATGGTGTTCATTACTTTTTTAAAATTCATTATTATTTTTTCAATTGCAACTTATTTCAGTGACTGTGACTTTCCTTAATGGGAGGGTCTGAATACATTTGAGGACGGCTGTTTGCTCATAACGCTGAATGTATCTTCCAACAACTGGCTTCACTGAAAGCCATTTTTGAGCCATGCCACATTCATTTTATTGAAATAATTAAAATAATAATACATCCTGTATCATTACTTAAAGTTAACCCCAGAAAAGTGAAGCCACTTCCCTTCTTTCTAATTTCCCCCATGCTTCAAATTGATTGGATTTTTTTTAACACTGTCTCCCAGAAATTAGGTTTGAATATTGTCTAATTATTTTCCCAGTAATTACAAACACACACACTGTCTGGAGTGTGTTCACAGGCAACATTTTTATGGACTACACTTGATGCCAGAGACCAGGATCCACATACAGACGATCGTCTGTGATTAGGTTTAGGCCAAAAACAACAACAAACACGTTCACTGAGGAAAGTAATAAACTGTGGTTTCATGTTAAAAATAATGTTGCCCCCACGACCCTAGTGAGGATTAAGCAGTGTATAGATGATGGATGATTTAGGTGATTATGGGGATAATATTGTAGCAAGACCATTTGTAAATGTGTATGGAGAGTTGTGTGTCTGTATCTCAATCAGTGTGTCCACAGTGAGGTTTGTCAATTCTTCAAAGATTTGTAAATGTGTACAAATATAATTAAAGATGAAAAGTCAAAGTCAAGCGGGCCTCACAATTGGCAAGCTATAGTGAAAGTTTTTGCTCAGCGACCCTCAAACTTAGCAAATGTTACTTGTTCACGTAAACCACACAGTGTCGCGTACCCTCAAAGACTCTGGAGGATAGTGTCGCCTGATAGCTTGCAGGAGGCATAACTACTGAGGTGCAGAGCAGAATGAACGAGCCTGTGAGCCTGAGCTCAGGGCAAAGAAACCCTGAGGTTACAGATACGAGTCTGTCACGGCAGAAGTGAAGCAAAAGTCATGTGTGAAAAGACAACCAATGGTGAGGCCAGCTTGACTTGTAACTGGTGATTTGTCTGTATTTCCTGCACCTGTAGCCAAATACTGAGACTTTTCATCTTTTAATATCTTTGTACACATTTACAAATATTTCAAACGCATTGACAAATCTCACTACAGACACACAAACTAAGATACAGACACACAACTCTCCATACACATAGTCTACACATAGTTTTGCTACAATAACAACCCCCATGAATCAGTATCATGGGATATATCATAGCTACAACAGCGAAACTGCACCAATTCAGTGTCATTGACATAAACTAACGGAGACAACAACTGGTACTCTGGATGCGTTATTTGCTTTCTGATAATTCACTGTGATTATTTCTCAAACCTGAACTCAGTGTTTCAGTTCCTGAACATAGAAGAGTTTAATTATGCTTAAAGTTAAATTTGTATTCAGAATATTTACCGTGCCACGCTACACTCTACTGAATGTATGCTGCCGTTCAAAGTTGCAAGTCTCGTTCACTTCTGACCGCAGGCAGCATCGGTGATGGTTCTGTGAGGCTGGTTTCAAAGCAGTGAACCCACTGGAGGTCAAAAAAGTTTCTTGAAAGTTTCGGCTAATGTTAAATTGCCCTTTAAAGACAGTGTGCTGGATAGAAAACGTATAGTGCACTTAAAACACCTGAAACTTCAAAACCAAAACTTCTTGACCCACCTGAGGAGACCACATTGCATAATTTGCAGCCATTGTCTCTTTTGTTCACTCAGCCATGTGTGGATAAAAGCCCAAGACGTCTTTGATGTTTTCAGGCACTTGTGCAGTGGATCCATTAAGCAGGCAGACAGAGAACCCTGCTGGCTCGCTGGATGACTCATTCACTTTGTGGCATTTCCTCCCTGTGATGCACCGTCACTTTCATTTGCTCTTCAATTTTCATTATATTTAAGTGAAAAAGCCTATAAGCGTCTTTACTGTGCTGTCTTTTTTTCTACGGCGGCAGAATAAAATGTTTTAGGATTGTGCATCACCTCCTGGAGTTTCTTGTGTCACAGCGGGTCAACGGCGCTCATCGGATCTTAACGCTGCTGTCACATCGGCCTGTTTGCAAAGTGGCTCTGAACGGCAAAGTCTTCTCCTCAAAAAAATACAAAAAAAGAGTCTTCAGCCCTGCAAGCTACACAGAACACTCCGAACTGTTAAGAAAAGCTAATTTTACAACAGATAAAATGTGGCTTGCTTCTGGTATTTGATATTTGTATGGAATTGATCTGTACTGATAACCACGTGATGGGCCGATGCTGCCCAATCCAGTGTGTTCTACTGATTTAAGTTCTGCTTCATTCCTGCTCAGTAACTGTAGGGTAGCTGATACCTGCTCTGCAGCCAATAACTGTCGAGCCTAATTTAGCTGCGTTTCAATGCATTTCCAACAGACAGAAATAAAATCCAAAAAGACAGCTGCATCAAGCGTCTCCTGACACTCACGTCCCTTGTGTCACATCTGTGTTTGGAAACATAGCGAGCATGATTGGCTTTTTAAAACTTTTGCAGCACATTAAAGACGAGCCACGAAGGCATGTCCATTCTGTATCGACCCTGTGGCTGAAGGGGCTCAGATTGTTCGAAAGCTTGGCATTTATATTTTAACAAACTGAAAGTTTTCAAAGGTTGTTTTGAAGTTTTTTTATTCATTTAGTTCAAGCTGTGAGGAAAAAAAACAAACACTTTCAAACCATGACCCTCTGCTGTGTAGAAATCCTTCTTCAGCTTCTTTATCTCCTCTTGAAACTTCTTCATTTTTTACTTTCGGCATCTTCGGTACTGACAAGTTTCTGACTTTCGCTGACAGTAGGAAGACGACGCTTGTAAATCAAACAGACGTCCTGTGAAAGAGAACACGTTAGAAAGTAGCTGTAGCTGCTAACAACAATATGCAACCCAATCACCCAAACATTATGTATCTTTACAATAAAGCTGAATTCTCAGGTGTGTTTTGAAGGAAACGTAGTTTAACCCAAGCCAGGACATTTTCCTTAAACCTACCCAAGTATTTATTTATTTTTCCCCCTAAACTTAACCAATCTTCTAATATGTATTTATCACTGTGAAAGTGTTCACCAAGTTATGACATTTTGTTAAACCAGGCCGTCTAGTTTGGGTGCTTCATCTAACTAAACAGTGAGTTAAAAAAGTGAACAAGTGAAAGTGAAATTGAAGAATGTTGGTCTTACGGGGGATGTGAGGCCTGGTCTCCTGGGTGAAGGTTCGGTTGCTGCTCGGTGCCTCCATCCTTCCTATGTGGACTCTCTTAGCTACTCTGTGCAAAAATAAGTTTCAGAAAAATTAGGTTCAAACTATAAATGAGAAAGCAGTTTATTTGTTTAGCAACATAGTTTTGTGGAGACAGGGTCGGCGTACAAATAGTCATTTACCTAATTCATTGCTGAATTACTTGTTCCAGCAGGTGTTTGTTATCACATAATATGAGGATCCACAACATTTCACATATGGTCTTACCTCTGGCGCTCCTATGTCTGCAGAAATAGTCTCATCATTAATGATCCGAGACATGCTGCAGGGAGGACAACACCGCAGTTATTAAAGTTATCAGAGTGTGTTTTTACAAAATAAGAACTAATCACACATGATTCAGACAAGCCTTGGACATCCTCAGTTGGGGGATCTAATAGTCGCTCCGAGAGATTTCAACCATTTGTTTTTCTTTACCATTGAGAGACTGACACCTTTTGAGGCAAAGTCATGGACAATGCCTTCCCTTTACAGCTGATTATGGGCTACTTGTCAGAGTAAAATGTTTTTAGACTTAATTTTCACTTGCTGCCACATTGTTTTTAGGCTGTTGAAATGGTTTCTCCTGAAATCTAACAGAGAAGAATGAACCAAGGCCAAGAATTACAACATCAGAAAAGTCTTCAAACACCTCATCAACGACAAATTACCAGTAAATACATTGCAGCTATGTTAGCTCTCTTAAGTTAGCATAGACTATAATAAACATACATGTGATATTTTCTCACCTGCAGGTAACATGATCACAGTCTTAGTCTATCTAGTTATCAGAATGTGTACTTATTTAAAAAATAAAACGGTAAGTAATACAACTTACGCATCTGACCTGAGTTTTTTTGCACCACGATCTGTCTCGCCTTGTTAATTGCGGCAGTGTTGCCTTTGTTGGCGCTGACTAATTTATAATCGTCATTGAGTTCCATCAGCAGGTTTTGTTCCACTGCTGAGAGGAACACAACTCTGGTTCAACACCTCTTTTGGAAAAACTGTATCTTCTCTTTGATAATCGTCCATCCTGGGCTGCTTATCGCCTTTGCATGCATGATGGAAGATTGTTCAAGTCTGGTTTCGGTGAACTGCGACGAGCTGCAGCTACATTGTGTTAAAGCAAAGACTTGAGTGAAGGTGATGTTAATTCATATGGATTTATTCAATTACAGCAAGATTTCATGACCAGAGTCAATTTAAATACCCCCCAGGCGTGACCGGCTAGTCCTAAAATCCAACTAAACAAACACCCAAGAGAAAATGAAGGTAATACCAAAAGGTAACTAAACATTAGTTTGACTCACCTGATGCAGACTTTGGGTACAAGTTTTCCATTTCCACTGTGGATTTCTCTCAGCTTTCTCTTCTCCTTCCAAATTTTGCATGCTACTGTTTTCAAAATCCCCCTCGCTACGGGAAACAACAACCTCAGAGAAGCAACCTAAACACTGAAAATGCCAAGTTTTGACATAAATTACACAGTAAGGCAGGTCTGTTGGAACTTTAATGACACTGCTCGCCTCCCTACATACAAATGTCCCACTGAAACAATTACTCCAATCACTGTTTTGCCGGGGCACCATCACTGCATCCTGGGCTCAGCAGCACTCAATGATTGTGGTTGGTTTTATTCAGTCCAATGAATCTCCCTATAGCAGAGTGATGATGAGGGGCAGTCAGACCTTTCTAGATTAGTTGTGCTATGAGAGACACTGATGGCAAGAAGGACACACAAAGAGGCTGACAGGGAAGACGGAGCAGCAGGAAATCACAGGAGCGGGAAAACAACTCAGAATTAACAAAACTTAGTTTAACACAAACCCAGCACAAAGACAAGATCAGGATCTCTGCTGTGCATGATCATAGTCTCCAGAGTATGATCCATTTCCATTTTCAACCATCAGGAGAAAGTACAAGTTTTTGCCCCACGTTGGTGAAGTTAAATTATCATCAAGTTTTATAACACAAGCTGTAATTAGATTTGCAGCCTGTAGGACCAGCTAGCAGGGCTTCGGCTCATACAAGCTGCACAGTCCACTGTCTCCACTAACCAGATCCTCCAGAGATAATATGCTTGAGGTCTGTCTGTGCATTCTAAGCAGCAGACCTGGAGGACAGTCTATTATCTAACCTGATTAGAAGATTTCAGTAAGAGAGACGCTCACATTTCTAATTCAGTTTTAAATTTTAATATTCTCATTTAGCTCATGTTGGAATGATTGACACCATCTGACAAGCTGATATTCCACCTTGTCAGTGTCTGTCCATACACATCAAAGCCGTTATGATGTGAGGCAGCACAGAGTGGGAGGCCACAGCTGAGCAGTCATTCACTCAGATGGGGAAACATAAAAGATAGATTAAAAAAGCCTTGGCTAAAATACAGCAGGGGCAGATCCTGACTTTTAGTCCCGAGTACAGATCAAGCTAAAAGGCTAAACATCCTGAGTGCACCCAGGACAGAAATTCTGTGAATTACTTGTCAAAAGGCCAAACTGAAACTTTTCTTAAGTTCACCTAATGTAGCTGGAGTAACTTATTAAATTAGTCGACACAATGGGATGAATCTATTTAGATTATCAGGAAAACAGCCAAACATTTCCTTCCTCAAAGTTCTGAAAGGTGAGTATTTGCTGCTTTTATTGGTTTGACATTATTGTACATTTAAAGTTTGTAGTTTTAGAACGTTGCTCAGACCAAACAGGACATTTGAAGATGTCTCTTAGCTCTGCTCTGTGGCATTGTGATGATAACGTTAACAGCATCCTATTGTTTTATAGACGAAGCAAGTGTTCACTTCACGGAGAAAAAAAATCAGCAGATTAACAGATAATGAAAGAAGCAATATGGTGCATTCCTGGTATAATGTCCTGTAGTGATGTGAAGGACGATTACTTTGACTCCAATCGTGTTTTGCAGACAGAGTGACTACATCTGTCACAAATAATGGATGTGCATCATATTAGTTTCACTCATCACCATTTCTAGTGAGGGAGTGTCTGTTGCTTGAAATTAACTCATCAAACTAAACTGCAGTGGAAACCAGTGAAATCATTTTGGTATATTAGTATGAGTTTAAACATGTGAGACTATTCTGCAGAGCCTTTGAGGAGCGATAGCTAGCCACACTATTGTAGCACCCAAAGCTTCATCACCAGACAAATAAATGCAGTCGAAGAAAAAAAAAAAAAGCAAATGTAATTAGAAACTGGGTACGTTTCCAAAATCTCAGATATGAGCCGAATGAAAAAACAGGTCTGCACTGAGGGGAACTCTTGATTGTAATCATGGCCATTATAACCACATAAAGCACTGTACATCCTTTATGCTCCGTCAGAACTAATCAGACCTCACATTAATTTCACTGCATGCACTGCAAAAAAAAAAAAAAAAGTGTCACTTGGCAGAGGATTAGAGTGTGTGTTATCTGGGCTGGAGAAGAAATGAGGACAAACGGAGGAAAATCCTTCCACAAAAGACAATTCAACATCCACCTCATATGCACCAGTGAAGGACAGTCAAGTCTTCAGAGCTGACAGCGTATTATTATTGTTCGCGCCTCACAGCTCAGCCCTGGTTTCCTCTGCTTTACTTAAGAGAGGATGGATTTCTTTCTTAACATGTCTCACACGGTTTTGCAGTGTTGTTTCTGGTCAGATGTGATGGAGGTCGCCTCAAGACTTCAGACTACGATATGATACCTGACTATATATTTCGATACCAAAAAACAGGAGTGATAATGTGATAATAATGTAATAAAGTCGAGGAAAACAAGCCATAAAAAAGACAAAGAACTGCAGGAGCTCTTCATTAAGATCAGCAGTTTACATGCTCACGTTCCTCCACCTTCCCATGTCACACTGCTGCTTATTGAAGGTTAAATCCTTGCAGAGATAAGTGGGAGCGTTGCTTTAGTGCGCATTTTAATCACCCGCTTTCATTCTGCAAGAACTCAGCTGGTCATTAGAACTGATGTTGTTGATTTACTAGAGAACGCCTGATTTTCAGCAGCTTGCAGTAAAGTGAGTTAAAGTTACCAGTGTGGATGCTGTTTGCCACATTGGTCGGTTAGCTAAAGAGATAAAGCCTAATTCAGGTTATCACTGATCTGAGCTAATTACCTCGCCAAAGTCCGATCGCCATGGGCTTGATGCGATTATATTATGTGTCACATTTGCTAACCTGTTGCTCTTTGAATTCATTGTTCAAGTCTGCCTGGAAGCTGCTTCTCTAAGTTGGACATGTTGGGTCCCTCAGTCGTTAAAACATCTTTTGTAGTGTCTGTGAGCTTTCTCTCTCTGAAAAACATTCCACGTTTGGCTTCTTGTGCCCCTCTTATGCACAAGCTGTGAATGCTAGCGGTTGAATTTGCAGCCATGTTTTTGGGGCTGTGAAACTAGAAAAAAAAAAAACTGGTTGTCACGACCACTGTGCCTGCAGGACGTGGAAGCAGAGCTGACATGATTAAGAAATAAGAACTTCCTTAAATCAATGGAATGAATGTCAATTGGCACCTTTCAAAATGATTCCAAATATTAAAAATGACAAGAAATGAAAACACAAAGCCTTCAGTTCTTTAAAGAAATCATAATTCCACAGGGAACTACCTCAATACTAAATACAGGTCATTATGAAACGCTCAGAAATGAAGCAAATACTGTTAATTAGTGTAAAGTTATTCATGGTTGGGCGGGTTTTAGACAGTAAGTGAACAGTTCTCATAGTTAATGTGTCGTGAAAAATGGGCAGCTATAAAGACCTGAGTTACTTTGGGGCCACATAATAACGTCCAGGTGACTGAAATGACAGAGCTCCTAGTCAGCAGTGCTGAGGACCTACTAGAACCCTCTGGGACTGTTTTTCTGCTCCTGCTGGATTTCTGACCGTTACCGCCCGTTTCCACGTTTTGCATATCAACACCCGCAAACATTCACACCTGCACAATGTAGAGCTCCAATGATTTTGTGTCTTCTCCTGTCCCATCGAGAAAACACGTCATTCTACTGGAGTCTATCCCAGCTGACTCAGGGTGAAGGCAGGTTCACCTGGACAGGTCACCAGTCTATCACAGGGCTGCACTTAGAGATAGACAACCAAGCACACTCACATTCACACCTACAGACAATTTGGAATCACCAATTAACCTCAACGTGTTTCTGGACTGTGGGAGGAAGCCGGAGAACCCGGAGAGAACCCACACTGCACGGGGAGAACATGGAGGCTCCACGCAGAAAGATCTCTGGCGTCTTAACTGGGATGGGGGTCTTCTAGCTGTGAGGCGACAGTGCTAACCACCGAGCCACCTTGCAGCCCATCCATATCACAATCAAAGCAAATAAAGAAAGTTACATGAAAACTTCATCATTATAGCAAGAATAGAGCATTAATAAGGCCTCAACCAAACATATGAAAGAGAACCTGATGTGGAAATTTCAGATTATTATCTAAATGTGACAGAAACACAGAGAAACATCCAACGACAAAGAAACGTGGAGGAAGTTTTGTGTTTCATTTCTTTATACACTGAAGACGGAAAAGTCATCAGAAACACAGACATCAGCTCAAAACCAACATATTCTCACAACCAATAACTGCAGCTTTGTTCTGTACCAGTAAAAGCAGCATCATATGTGAAGCAGGAAAAATCATCCCGGATCAAACATTCTGGAACAGTTGGAGAAACGTTTCGTGGTTTATTTTAGGGTTGTAGTTTACCTTTTGGATATAGGATAATGTAGTGATGTTGGGGCCTTTCCCTGATGTCAGAATGTAGCTGTCGTTCACTTGTGATATTGTGATTACATGATGCTCTCTGTTCCTAAATGAATTTCTGTTCAGTCATAATACAACACAAGTCAACCAAGAGTCATGTTGTTACAGTCAAAAATCCCACCGAAACCGCTGCTTTTTTTAATGTAGTTGGACAAGAACACAGCCTGCTTGATACAGATAAAAGTAGTAAACATGAACAACACCATAAGGAAAAGTAGCTCATTTAAACCACATATTTAATACAATTCAACAGGTTGATGCAACATTCTTCTATGGAACGCGCCGGAACATGTTGTGCTTTTCAATAAGGATCCAAATGCAAGATAATAAGCCGGCAGACTGTGTCGAATCAAAAAACTTTCACAGAAGAGTTAACAGAAGCAGACGGGGAAACAAACAAAAGGTGGCCAGAGAATTCAACAGCAAACCAGTGAACAATTCAAACAATAAAGGCAATAAAGAAATCCAAACAAGGACCAGGGAGAATCCAACTCAAAGAGGAACACAGGGGCGAGAGAACACAAATACAGACGACCTGACACACCAGATCTCATTTCTCTATTTTGAGTCTCCTCACCCGCCTGTCTGTGACCCAGAAATCGATCTTGAAGAATGTCTGAATTCCTAAAATGAGGAGAGATGAGGCTTGTCTGAGGATTTATGAGCGAGGATACACTTGTGTATACGTCTGTATTTGTGCTGAGCTCTTTTGTGCCTCCTTTATTCTTCTCAGCATGTGTGTGTGCTACATAAAAAAACAGAAATATATAACATCTGTTCATTCTAGTCCACGCTATAAACTGAATAAAAACTAAATCTATCCTCTAAGTTCAGTGTTTTGCTCCTCCAATCAGAAAGCAGTCAAACAGGCTGCGACAAAACGGACGGTGGAGTTGTGCCACACGACGTATTTAGCAGGTTTTAAAACAGCAGCTCAGAGAGAAGGACGTCTAATTTTGTCAAAAGCCTGTTGCCTCGACTCGTGTCTCTGCCTCGCCTCCTCCTCCTCCTCCTCCTCCGCTCGCGACTCTGATGGGAGCGACGACAGCTCGAGGAGCGGAGTCGAGGATGTGCAAATTGAAAAATGAGAGGAGGGGAGCAACACGGACTAAATACGCCGGGGAGAGCAGGGTAACAAGGAGCTGGTGAAGCCCTGAAATCACACAGGTGTGAAAACCAACACGGCACGCAACACGAGAAGAGTTTAAAATACAGCAGGAAAAAAACTACATCCTAAACCACAAAACTGAAGCATGAGTGTTCCCTTCAGCAGATATAACTTCCTCTCAGTGTTTTGCATATTAATCCAGACATCACACTGACATTATCAACCACTTTTCAATGAAAGATTCCTGATGTTTGAGGGTTTTCTTGTGCACACAGCTCATTTCAAATCCCCTCCACAACGTTTCAATGGGATTCAAATGTGGGCCATTGCATAACCCTCCACAACGTCTTTTTACATCCTGCTGTGTGTTTAGGATCACCATCTTGGCAAAACGTCTAATTCCAGTTCAGACAGGTGACCTCAAGCTATCTTCAAACCTCCTTTGATTCAATGTCGAATTCACAGTGAGACACTAAACTACCGATCCCTGATGCAGGAAGCAACCTCAGACCATCTCCAGCATCACGTTTCACAGCAGGTGTGAGCTTCTTCTCAAAAGCTCTTCGGTCTGCACCAAACTGCTCGACTGTTGCTGTGACCAATCAGCTTTATCTTCGATTCGTCAGTCAAATTACTCCAAAGGCTATTTCCCGGCTCACCTCCCATGCACTCAAGTCTTTCTGATTGTTCCACCTGTAACTGAGGAGGTTTTAATCACTGACAACTCATCTGCAACCCCTGATTCTAATTTAATGGATTTAAAGGTGGGATAAATGTACCTACGGATTGAAAATAACAATAAAATGGCAACTATGAGCAGAAGTTAATAAATCGGCAGTGATTTACAGAGAACAGATCATTTGTCTGTTCAAACATGTTAGAAAACGTCAACAATTTCCACAGCATAGAACTATTTTTTACATGACTGTACCTGCATAATCACAATATCTTCATTTATATAGCACTTAGTGTTATGACAGCCACAGCAAAGGAAGTACAGCCAGAAGGCAACATAACAACAAGTACAATGAATCTAAAACAAACAAGCAACAGCCACTAAAATGTGAAATGTTGATAACAACAAATAGAAGTAAAACAATTAAAGCACTGAAACCTTAATAGTCAAGTCACTGTTGTTAATGAAAAACATTCTAAACAGCAGCCAATTAACCAAAGCGCTTTCCATTTAAAAAAATTAAATTAACTTCACAAACTTACTTAACAAGTTTATATATTGATGTTCAGACACAATAGTATTATTTATTATGTAAATTTAACCAAGTAATTTCAATGTTACAGACTAAATTAAATATTAAAGGCACAACACTACAATATTAGACTTTTAATATTTGGAACAAGGTGCCTATTGGCAGGTTAATCCATCTATTGTTGCACAAAATTATAAATAAAATGCTCTGGTTGCACGACTGCACTGGTAGACCTGCTATATACAACATATCCCATAATCACTGGCTTTATTGTTATTGTATATTGATCCTGTTAATATAATTATGGTAATATTTCAACATGTGGGAGAAACATTTTGCTTTTTCACTGATCTTTATTATTATTATTATTATTATTGTTATTATTTCTCTTGAACTATCTTTTAAATGTGACTGCTTCAGATCAAACTTCCCTCTCATCGCCAACAATAAACTGATTTAATTGATGTAATAATCGGTGGAAAACTAATAAATGAAATATATCTGCCAGCTCAGACGGAGAAAAAGTTCCTCTAACGGCGCGATCTTGCTTTGTTTTTGTTTGTTTGTTTGTTTTCGTGTCTATTCCACTTTCCAAAGGCCGGTGAAGAGCAGAAACCAAGAGTCTTACCTGCGCTGCCATGAAGGACAGATCCATGGTTCCGGTTTTCTCGGGACGGTTGAGCTCTCTGGTCCTCCGGAAACGGCGTCCGTCGCGAGGCGTCCTACTCCCGCTGGGAAGGACACGATCCCCGGCTGGAGCTGAGACTCTGGAGCATCCTCCTCCTCCTCAGCAGCAGCAGCAGCAGCAGCAGCACCAAGCAGCGTCCTCATGCACAGAGTCAGAGCGAAACCACCGGGTTTAAAGTGGGAGACAGAGAGGGAGGTGGAGGAGAGAGGGAGGGAGAGAGACCACAGTACAGACAGAGAGAGAGAGATCACATCTTATAGCTCACACTGGTTTAATAACTGAAGAGTTCATTTCTCCATCTTCACAAACCTTCAGAAAACCCACTTTTCTACCTGAGACAATATCAATCAAACTTAAGTTGTCTCCATCTTTGTCATGTCATGTTTCTACTGAGTCAAATCTGCTCAGCTTCAGTGTGATTGATATTATCTCAAGCAAACAACAACAACAAAATGTTTTCTGAAAATCTACAAAAATGGAGTTCTGTTTTTGCAAATGAACTCTTCAGTTGCTCTCTTCATCAATACAGAACCAAGTTCATATCTGGTTGCAGGATTCATTATAAGACTTGACAGGAAATAAAATTGAATCCATTCTGTTTCCAATCAATGCTTTTCTGATTAAATAGTCTTTGTTTTGTACTTTCTTTTTTAATTTTTATGGCTCTGACAGGACCAGACCTTAAATAGTCTCTTTAAGCACCTTTCAATAAAGCAAAATTAAATTAATAGGGTAGAAAATAGAAAGAGAACAACTCATATCAAACATCCAAAAAACAAAACAAAACAAAAAACATGGAGTCCCGGGACTCCCTCAGATTTCTGCTCTGCACTACAAACCCAAAAGCTGAACTCTCAACAGAGTTGTATGTCCTTGTAGATTCTCAGTCATTCTCCTTGTGGACGGACTTCGGGACGATCTCAGCTTGTGTTTGTGTCTCTTCTGTGACTTGTTCCTGAGACTTACTGACCTGATAACACCCGACAATGATCAACCTCATACCAGCGCTGCTCTCTGACAGCGAATCAGTCTGGATCATTTATAGAAGCAAACCAAAACTCAAAAGAATGTTTTTGCTATCTGGTCCTAAAGCAGCATGAATATCAATCATCGGAGTGTCTCTTTTCTATCAGAGATGAGACTTGGCGATCACAGTCCAGCCACAGAGGAAAGGACGACACAAGAAGTCGTGGCTACTGACAGATGAAAGAGTCTGTGATCACTGCATGACAGGTGAGGTGGAGATGGACTCACAAATGTGACAAGTATAGTAAAATAAGACGGGAATATAAAGGTGTGACTCATTATTCACCAAATGTCACAGAACTCCATGATGATGAAATGCAACCGACTGTATTATGAGCATAACATGTGGCACAATATGCAATATGCTACAAACTGAGGGACGCGTAATCAAAACATCACTGAATATGAGAGATAATTAGATTAGATAGAACTTTATTGATCCCTTTGGTAGGGTACCTCAGGGAAATTGTTGTTTGACATGTAACCTATTCTACATACGGCACACACACACTCACAAAACACATATTTACTGTCCATCCATTATCTGTTCACCGCCCAATCCTCACTAGGGTCGTGGGATCCCAGCCGACCCAGGGGACAGGTCACCAGGCCATCGCAGGACCACACTCAGAGACAGACAACCAAGCACACTCACATTCACAGACAATTTAGAATCACCAATTAACCTCAACATGTTTTTGGACTTGTGGGAGGAACCCAGAGAGAACCCACGCTGCACGGACAGAACATGCAAACTCCACACAGAAAGATCTCAGGCGTCCTAGCCAGGGCAAGAGCCGGCGACCTTCTTGCTGCGAGGCAACAGTGCTACTAACTGCACCACCTTGCAGCCCCAAATTGACTGTTGTGGTGATTATGGACATGTTTCACTGTGTGTTTTTGGATTCCTGTTTCTCTCTGTGTTCGGCTGGCATTGCATTTCACTTTCAGGCTGGGCGGGGCCGATCAACGGAGGACGCTCCCTCATCAGTGGACAGGATAAAGCCACTCCTCACCTGGACTCCTGTGCCAGACGATTGTGAACACCACATTTAGGCCGTTAGCAGCAGTTTCGAGCTCGTGTGTTTTTCTGCTAACTATTTCGAGTCACGAGTAACTCTATTTCCTCTGTGTTCTCCAGCGTCCTCTCCACCGGCCCCGGCACCCAGCCGTCCACCCTTCACGCCAGCCTTTACCCCCACGGCAACACGAGTCGGATTCTCATCCTCCACAAGCACCAGCACAAGAAAACCTCTACACAAGCACCAGCACGATAAAACCCCCTCCTGCACCGCCACTGCAACCTGCGCACCTGCCCCGGATTCCCCACCTGCCTCCTGGTACCCCACACCCCCTGGATTCCCCTAAATAAACCTGTTCCTCCCTTTATTTCCCGTCTCCTCTTCGTCTGGGTTCAGCACACACACCTGGTGGCCACGAGCCGTCACCACTGTCATTCTATTTTTCATTTTTAATCCTCCTATTCACTTTATTCTACTTAATCGTTTTTTTCTTTGTCATTTTCTCTCCTCCTCTTAGAATAAGCCCATCCTTGATGCTTTCGCAGTATTTTTCATCTGATACTCGTTCCAATTAACCATGTCGAATTGAATAGAATTGAACTGAATATAGCGAGTCTGCACAGAACAAAGCTATCGGCTATTAATTACAGAGATTGAGATCACATATTCAGTAGCACATGAAACTCAAGTTTTTCTTGTACCTCCTCATTCGACTCGGTATTAACAGGAGCTCAGGTGTCTGGATTATAGTTTCTGCAGATCTGTCAATGGTCTGTTTCAGATTGTGGTGTGATTTTATTCAGATGTCAGTGTCGAGTTATTGGGTCATGAACTTCACTGTCTGCCTAAACTCGACTCGGCATTGACCATCACAGAGGACGCTGGTCAACTTCACTCATTTCCATCTTTTATTTCATTTTTTCAAAAAGGAATCAGGCTGAGTGGTCAATAGTTGATAACCTTAAAATAAAGAAACACAAACCCATATTAAATTAATTAATTGATCTATCAACAATCATTTAACATTCAACATACCATAACTCAAATTAGCAATTACAATTTAATCCTTTGAATATAGTTGAAACTGTCTCAACCTACCAGTGGCGTCTCTGCGGTCATCAGCACAATGAAGAACAAAGGAAACACACCTGCCCAGGACCCACTAATGAAGCCTCCTTCTCTTCTTCAGCCCTGAGCTGACACCTACTCACTCAAAAATGGCAGCACTGCCCTCTTGCTGCTAGTAAAAAAAAAATTGAACTATAGGTGAAAAATGAAATAAACAAATAAATACATATGCACACAGCATAATCTAATTCATAACTTAACAGTCAGTTATACCCAAGGAAGACCTTTTCCATGACTGTGATGAAGAAATGATCACTGCAAGTCAAAATAAACTTTCTCAAAATAATGAAAAACTTTCAAGCTATTTTGACCTAGACCCACGATCACAAAGATACCTTTAAAATCCTTTAAAGTCCTTTAAATCTTTTCAATAAAACCCATATAATGCGGTTTTGTGCTCGCCAAAAAGTGACTGCAGCTCTTGCCTTGTGAGTAAAAGGTTGTTTCTGCCCGATGTACCACAGCTACAGGCCCTTTTCGCAGCAGCTTGAGTTCGATTTCAGGCTGACAGTGATTTGCTGCATGTAGCCCTCTCTCTTATCTCTCCCTAAGTATCTCTGTCAAAGACAGGCAAATGGCCAAAAAAAAAGTTTAAGACAAATTGTTTCAGCCATAAATCAAACTTACACTGTCTTTGTGCTCTCAGTGGACACATGCACAATATATCTCCTACAGGTACATGTCTGGAAATACTGTTGTCTTGTTTCCCACGGGTACATTTTTCACATAGAGTATTTTAATAAACACAGGGCCATAACAACACAATGATAAAAACTATATATAATCATTGTCTGAGTAAACAATATTATATTAATCTAATCACTGAATGTCTTGACAGGTTGGACAGCACATTACAACTGTTGTTGAACAAGACAAATTAGGTGTTTTCCATTTCTTCCCATTTAGTTTGACATATTAAAATAGAGGAGAAACATTTTTCTGATAAAAGCTTTTGTTATATTAACACCCAAGTATTTAAAAACGTTTACCACAGAAAAGCATTGTTCTGTATTTGAAGAGTTGAGTCATTATTAGGGTAACATTTCTCTTTACTCTCAAAAAATGTACCAGATCTCTTCAAAATATGGCTAATATAAGGTATACTTAGACTTGATTTGTACATGATTCTCAGTGCTCCTGCCATGTTTAAGTCCTGACTGCCTTCAGACTCTTCATGATCAGTTCGCAAGGTGGTCAAGCTGGTCCAAAAATGATGGAATTCGGTTCTAATGATAGACTTCACTCTCCTCTAAGCTTTCAGACTTATAAACCAGGTACAGACTCCACAGAACCCCTGGAAAGAGTTCACTGTTGTCTGTGGTGAGTCCAGTGAGGACTGTTGTGGTTTAGTTCTCAAATCAGGACAGAGACATTCTCCCTAAGTCAGTGCTTCTGCTTAGCGAATTCTGAAGATTAAAGATCAATTGATCCACAGAAATAAGCGCGGCAGTTACAGCTTGTTCTGGGATACTTGACGTTTTTGTCATTGAATTGCTAGCTGCAAAATAAAATCGAAGTTAAAAGCCTAGTAAAATAAAAAAGGACTAGACAGCTTTGCTCATGTATTAGTTTCCTACAGGTCAACTGGAAGTCCATTAAGGCCATTTAATGCTTTCCACTGCTATGTGTCTACAACAGGGGTGTCCAATCCTGGTCCTCGAGGGCCGCAATCCTGCAAGTTTTAGATCCTTACCACTTCCAACACACCTGATTCAAATGATCAGGATCGTTATCAGGCTTCTGCAGAGCTTGATGATGAGCTGATCATTTGAATCAGATGTGTTGGAAGAAGGAAACATCTAAAACTTGCAGGATTGTGGCCCTCAAGGACCAGAGTTCGACACCCCTGGTCTACAAGGATAAACTTCATCATCCACCCTAGTCCTCAAGGTTCTGCATGGACCTCTCTGCAAACGCTACCGTGCATCCCAACATTTGTCACCACGCAGACTGTCAGGAAAACAAATGATGCTTGAGACAAAGCTTGCTATGAGGAAAGACTGTATGAGGAGATTCGTTGTCACCCAAACCTTTACAATTCATCATTAAAAGAGTTGTATCTCAGCTTGAACCGCAGTGCTTTGAAGGTGTTGTGATTTTCCCCATCCTTTCCATTTTCAAACAAAGTCCCAGAGAGCTCTCCAGAAATCCTGTGTTGTGTCCAACCACTGGACTCCTCATACCTTAGGATTGATCACATTGTCACAGTGCTGCAGCTCAATCTGTAACCAGCTGCTATTATCTGTAAAAAAGTACATCCATAGGTGCCCCATGTGTGCTCAAAGTCCACATCAGTCATACTAACACCCTAAAAAGACTTTTAGAAGAGCCCAGCTTTAATGCATACACACTGTCCTTTACTGGATATACATATTTGTGATTTCTGCTGCATGGTGTGGTACTTGAATTGAGCCTTTGCAGTTGCAATTGCATTGACATTAAAATTCAATAAGTGGCCTAAATTTAAATTTACAACTCACTGATCATTACTTATGTAGAGTGAATATCAGGCTGCCTTTAACCAGAGCCATGAAATCATGACAGAAGTATAAATAACAAAAAGGTAATAAACCCAATAAGCACTGTTAATAGTCACACGCAAATATTACAGAAATAATTTTCCATAAGTTATGTTTCTCTAATTGGATTTTCCTCTAATGACACATATCTGCCATGCATGCTGAAATAGACCAGTGCTGGGGATTATGTGTGCTGTGTCGTAATGAAGGCGTGTATTTCACACACAGCGGTGATCCATCATGCCGAGCAGAGCAGCTTTCAGCCCAGCTGCTGTTAAATGCATGGAAGTCTGTGTGATTAATGATTGTTTGATGAATTGGTAAATCTTTAATGTAACACTGTGTATTTCCCATCCCACTGCTGCTCTCTGCGCTACAGTCTACATACCACATGGGAAAGCTCACATCTACACACAGACCCACACACACGCACGTCAGCAAACCGCCGTGTGAAACTAAACCAAAATGAGAAATAAACTTTTTATATCCCAGTGGGCCATCGTGCAAACCAGTTAGAGTCTGTGTACTAAATGAGGGTGAATTTATTGATCGGCGACTTAGAGCTGTAGTGCGTTTGTACTTCAATTAACACTTTAGGTAATTATAAGTTATGTTCCATTTAAAAAAATGTCTAAAAGTATAAACTTCCATAAATAAAAACTTTTATTAAAACCATATCTGAGACTGCAGGAAAAAACAGTCCTATAGCGGAGGACATTCACCTTAGACTTCCTGTACTGTGTCACATTTCCACAGTTCTAATTCTCATGGCCAGATGAATACACGATGGAGCCCAAGGGCAACCATGTGTGGTAAGTTGGAATGCAAAAACAGATTCAGAGATAAAAGACAATTTAACACAATTCATTACTAAAGCTGACGATATGAGATGTTGAGGCTGAGAAGGTTGGAGTTGGTGGTGAGCCGAAGCAGTGCTGATCAGAGGCTGGAACTGGCAGAGGAGGAGGAGGCCGAGTTTGGCTTGGTAGAGAATTGGCATGGAGCTGGGCGGCGCAGGCAGGCAGTCTGGATGAGAAGACAATAAACCCGAGGAACAGGGAAAACGTGGGTTAGCCAGGAGTGAAAAAACAGAAACAACTGCACCTCATCCAAGCGAGAGAGTTGGCCACAGGGTAGGTATCATGTAGGTAAACCGAATGATCGGACAGACAATGGAGGGAAGGGACAGGGTCGACATACTGCTGGAGTTACTGAGTGATGATTGGTAACAGGCGTGGGAATGCCAAACCACACATAGACAAAGAGACACAAAGAAAAGACAAACAGGGGACCAACAACAAGAAACATGGGAAAGGAAAAGAGCAAAAAGACCAGGAATTGACAAGACACAACAAGACCATGGCAATACCTGCACCCGAGCTGGTCTAATTAAACTCCTGGATCAGCTATGGATCCATAATAATGGCATTACAGACACATGGCCATTGCTCCGGGCCATGTCCTTCCTAATCGTCAAGGTGATGAAAACCCGAGCGCTGTACATCCAAGAGCTGCCAAACCAAACCAGCACAAGTGTCATTGATGGAGGTTGATCTGACGGCACAGAGGGCCCATTTGAACTGAGGACTGTGGAAGATGGGATGTATCTCCAAGGTGTTGAGTTACTTTCGTTCCAAAAACAAATCCCAATGTTTGAGAATAGTTGTGCTGTGTAGCATGATGTCACATGTGTCAGCTGCCTATTTCAGACTTCCATCTCACACACTAGATATGTTGTCATCTTAAGCTTAACAAAGGATACATCCTGCTGGCTTTGCTTTTGACCAGATAAAAGATCACCAGCAGTGGGTTTGTTGGCTCCTGTTGTAATATCTTTGAGTCTACTGGATGGTTTGGTACAAACACAGATAGAGATAGGGGCAGGAGCTCAAACATCCTGAGGGAGGTTCTAGTAGAGTCGCTGGTTCTTTGCATTGAAAGGAACCAGCTGAGGTGGTTCAGGCGACTGGTCAGGATGCCTCCAGGTTGCCTTCCTTTGGAGGTTTTCTTGGCACATGCAAGTGGGAGGAGACCTCAGAGTAGACCCAGAACTTACTGGAGACATTATATAATTGGGAACACTTTAGGAGCCCCCAGGAGGAGCTAGAAAACGTTGCTTCGGAGAGGAATGTCTTGAATGGCCTGCTTCACCTGCTGTACCATGACCCTACCCTGGACAAGTGGAAGAACATGAATGAATGGAGGTACAGGTGTTCATCATGCAAAGAGAATGAATCCTGATAATCTTGCCTTTCTACACTCTTCATATATTAGGTCAGAGATTGTATTTATTTAGCAAAATATCTCAGTGTCTGCAATGTCCTGAAGTTCATGTTCCCTACAGGATGAAGTGTGATCACATTTGTGATCCCTGACCTGCCCTCGACCCAAATCTATTATATTTTTCATAATATTAAAATTTATGACTAAATAGTTGTCAACATAATGACAGTTCCATCTGACTCAGCTGAACTTTGGGTTTTGTGATTATGCTACAATGCTATCATGTTAAACTAAGATGGTACATGGGATGCAATTTTCCTGTACGCTGATGTTTCATTAAATTCTAGCACTGCTGTGCCGACATTCAGCCTCACAGAGATGCTTTCATGGCTGTAAACCAAACTTGTCAATCTCTTTTTATGGTACTTGGCCATATCTTACTTTTCGCTCCAACTGCCCTCCTATTCAAATGTTTTTTTCATAAATCTCCTGTATTTTTAACCTTGCTAAGAAAAAACAGTTTATCCTGTTAGCAGTAGGCATTACCACTGGGCCTATCTGATGTACTTGCACCATTATCCTCTGGTAGTAGATGGCAGTTTGCTGGGTGGTCCTGTACAATCACTATGCAAATTATGTTGGGCCCCACAATTTACACAAAGGCTCCACCTCCTCCTTGTGTCAAAGCGGATGTCAGTGTTTACAACTTTGATAAGAGGATGAAGTGCAGCTATTCTGGTCACAAAAAGAGAAACCCCTCCCGGGAAGTGCATCTCTTGGTCTGCTTGTATTTTTCTTGTTTGCAGCTGCTTCCAGGGCTGTGCTCTGTGACTTTGTTTGTGAGGAGAATGAAATATAGCTAATCATTACATCTGAACACCACTGGGAAATAGTTTTTATAAGCATGTGAATGAGTGTTTCCATGCACGAAATGAAACGCGTGCTTTCCAGCTGCAGCCTCTGTGAGGACCAGTCAAGACAATATACAGTATTTCAATGATGGCACTCCTTATTGGCGAACATCATTTTGAAACACAACAAATAAATACCTGGTCTCTCAGGCACGGTTTAGTTATAACTCGATATTAATGTAGGATGGAAAGCCATGGATTGACTTTACAGGTCTATTGATTTTTACAGGGACAAATGGAGGAAACTGGAAAGAAAGAAGGATTGTAGTGGGAGCACTGGGGCGTCCAGTGTGATGCCTGGCAAGTGGTTTACATGGTCAGGAATGGAGGTGCAAGATTTCGCTTAGGGAGGTTGAAATAATTAAACTAAACGCTGTTTAAAGCAAGTGGGTGACTTCAGGATTCAATGCGTATCCTTGTCTAAATGCAAGAGCTCTGTGGGCAGTGGTTGGGGTGGCGGGGAGGCCCGGGGCGGGTGCCAGAAAACTTCACTTATAAATTTCCGTTGTTGGCAGGTGTGCTGTAGACTCCTGGTCCTGATTGTATTCTAACCATGTAAAGTTAGCACATATTTCTGTATGGGAAAGATGTCAAGACTGAACAAATTTATGCTGCCTCGCCCACATGGAATATAAATTACACTGAAAGTATCCGAATTGAAAGAAAAATCGTCGCCATTAGGTGACACTATGTTCCTATTACAGCAAGTACACGCTGTACTTTGGGATTACATTCAAAGTTTTCTATCAGGGTAATAAAACTAATGCTCATGCAAGTACTTTGCTGTGATTGTTTTTAAACTTCTGGCACACGTTTATGTACCTGCAGTACATGACAAACACGCCACAGTCAAGAATTATTTCAAGTAATTTGTATGAGAGGTTTTGTCTCCATCAGACACGCTGCACACTGCAGATTAATTCACAGGACCTTATCATTTCTCAGGATGAAGCCAGCTTCATCTAAATACCTCCTGTCCCCTAAGAGAGCTGCTTCTGATAGTATCCATTATCTCCTATTGTTTTCGAATTGCACATCCTGTCGAGATAAGCAGCCTAATTGTAACATTTGCATAAAGCAGAATAAACAGAGGACCCAAGCAGAAAGCCTCCCTGTGCATTTGCATTCAAATTACATCAGGCCCACGCATACTGTCCCCATTTTTCTCCCCTCCTCCTTATTGTCATCAAAGTCCCTCAGCTGGTTATTGTTGTGTAAAAGTTTGCTATTAAAAGCAATGTGTGGCAGCATGTTGGGAGGACTAATAAATCATACACACAATATTTAGATAGAGGCAGCGACAGCAGTAGGTGTTTACAGCAGTAGATGATGATATCATGTTGGCACCTCTGCTTCTTATACATCAGTGCTAAATAGTAAATCACTTCAGTGGGCAGTGATGCTTCATTTATTGGGACTGGCATTTTTAGACAAAGCTTTTAAATCAGTCTAGTTTCTGATAATACACTCATCAGCCACAACATTAAAACCACTGACAACTGACGTGAATAACATGAATCAACTTGTCACAGTGTAATGTTCTGCTGGGAAACCTCGGGTCCTGACATTTATGTGGATGTTACTTTGACATGCGTCACACACTCAACCAGCGTTGCAGATCAAGCACACCCTATTGATGGCAGGGTCCTCCTTACCCAGCAGGACATTGCCCCCTAACACAATGCAAAAACTGCTCAGGAATGACTCAAGAAGGACAATAAAAAAGCCCAAGGCATTGACCTGACCTACAAACTCCCTAACCTCCAATCTGATTGAGGATCTGTGATATCAGCTGTAACAAAAACTGGGTTGAGTTTACATTTGTGCTGATACCAATACCAAGGATCTGGTGTCAGTACCCAAGGGGATCTTTTTTCTGCCCTTTTCTTTCTCGATGATAACGAAAATGTAACTTGTAAAAGCTAGTCCAAGTTTATTCCTTTCATACGCATAAATCTGAATCTGTGTTTCTGAGACTTATTGATTTGTTGATTTCAAAATGAATATTCAGCCATGATGTTGACTATATAGTTCACTGATGATGTGTCTTCTAACCTATAAAAGATTCTATTAACATGTCAACGTGGTTCCAGACTTGATTGTCACTTAAGGGGGTCTTTAACTGTAACTTAAAGTGAACTTTGTTATCGTTCATACACTTCTATCCTGACTGCCAGGTCAGCACCGATGACAAGGTAGCCACGCCCTAAAGCATTCCCAGCTTACCATCGATTTTACTCTAAATTGGAGCATATTTTACTAAATGAACACTATGCTTTAAAGAAGAAGACTTGGCACCAGCAATGGAGACTGTAAACTCATTATAAATACGTACTGAGGTAACAAATCAAGGCAGAAGTGGGGTCATGTTCTCTCAGACTTTGATACCCATCTGACTTCTTTGTGTAACCAGAGGTGTTTCCCTCCACTGGCTGTTAGAAAGAACATCACTTGTGCATTAGTTTTGCTTTTCAGACCTGGAAGCTTTTCCATCTTTTTTATACAGTCTATGATGTTAACATAGTAAATGCAACAGGTGGTTGTGGTAGATCTGATCTGGAGTTAGTAGAAGACACTCTCTCATTTCTCTCCTACTGTTACTGTAACAGTAGGAGAGTAATGAGAAAGTTCCTCCACCATTGCCCCGGTGGAGGAACATTTTCAGTGTTTAGGGTTCCACTTCAAACTCTTTGTTCTCATAATTATCGCTGAATATCTTTATAACCCCATTTGACACAATATTTAGATGCTCTTAAATAGAAAGGAGACTTTATTTTACACTAAGCAAAGAAGGAGCATGGCATTAGTGTCGAGTCTTTTGCACAGAATTTGTTCAGCAGAAAGTCAGACAACATCCCAATTAGCCCAAATATACTCTGAAACTTGCATTGTTATCTCCTATGTTGCTCAAAACAACTTAATAAGTAAAAGCCAAAAAGTTTTAAAAATAAAATGAATAAAACAAATGAAGTGTCAGTTCGGCCAACCCCTTACTCCCAAAATATCCTCAAGGAACCCGTTTAGAGCTATGAGGGGTTCCTCAAGCAACGTCTTCTCTGCATTAAGCTAATAATTCTTATTCCTTCAGGATCCCCACAAGCAAGCAGGTTCCTTTAATATCCCCAGAGTTCCTTGAGGGTCTCTGAATTCTAAGAGAATATCTCACACCCTGAAGCTTACTGTTTCCTGCTGAGGATGGAAATACAGTTTCATTTGCTCAATAATCTCCAAAAGCAGGACGCTGTGGATTCGCTATGTTCAGCTGTGGATCGATGCTTATTTGATGCTTTCCTAATTATTTCTGGAAGCTTGATGTCAGATTGTACGATCGAATCAGAACAAACTCCACGTCACCTGCTCACCAGTGCTTTTCTGTACAAATGGCCACATAATTGATTGCTTATTACATTGTACAACAGTAAAGTTCTGTGCTTGATGTCTTTTGATTCTTATCCATCACACAGTGCCACCAGGCAGCCATCTGATATGTTTCTAATTCATTCTGCAGCAGTACAACAGGCCCCCAAAAGGAAAATAAATCAGCTGAGACAGCTTAAATCCACAGAAGAACTGTGACAAGTTCTCCCAGACACTTGGATCAACCTCTCATGTATTTAATTAGTACAAAATCAAAGTATTAAAACAGCCAAGTTGTAGCTATATGGGAGGGTTATGTACTGAAGCTGTCTCTTGGCAGACTGCAGTGAATTCATGTTTGTTGCCTGGCAACCTCGTGATGGCAACAGCACCTCGGGAAGCCACTTTTGTATTATTATGTATATTTATCACAGGGATATTTCTGTTATTGACACTATTGTCATGCACATGTGGCTCGGCTCGGCTCCCCATAAAACTGCAATGATGATTTTTCTGACCCTTGAGGAATAACTTGTAAGCAAAGACTTGCTTATTTACAGACATTTCGCAGCATGATCGTTGTTTTAGAGCCGTGTTTGTGTCCACCTGATGAATGTTAAGCACAATTTTCACTTTCACTAAGCTCAGTTTTTGGCCTCTTCAACTCCTGAAAAAAATATGTCTCTTTAGATGCTAAATGCTGCGCTGTGTTCATCAGTTCATTTCTAACAGAGTCTGTCTGCTGTTAGCAGCTGAGCAGAGAGTGTAGCGAAACCTTTTAGAGCTTTTCTCTGAAAACAGCAACCTGCTGAACCGAAACAAGCAAAGTTTTTGGTCCTCGGCTAAAACAATTGGCTGAAAGCTACTATAAAGCTCTATAAGCCTGGAAGTAGCTGCAAACTGAGCTGACAATTCTCTGTAGGTTAATTCCTCCCAGAGACACATTTCACACTGTTTTCTTATTGTTGTTAGCTACGTTGTAAAAATACTGATTAGAAACACTTTAAATGACGCTATAACTGACTAGCATCTAACCTTCAGGTAGATTGTTCCACTCTTGCCACAGACTGCGTGCACACTAGTGCATTACCCAGATTAAATGTCACTGCAGCTCTGTATTTACAGTTGGCGAACACTGTGGGCAGATGCATGACCTGCTTTCATTAGATTCACTGTTTATCAGATTAAGAAGCATCAGCAGCCTGGGAGACAGAACTGTGATACCGTGCATGCTCAGGTCACCTCACAGAAATAACTAATGAAGCAGTGTAGATGAATGCTACCTGCACTTTACGCTCTTGTTGCCCTACACAGGCTTGATGCTGTGTGGGAGAGGGTCATTGATCATCTGGTGATGTGACATTGATGCAAAGTGCATTTAATTGGAGACAAAAAAAAAACCTGCTGCAGTCTCACACTGAAATTTACAGGAAAGATTTCCTCATATGATGAAGCTGAACACTAATGATATCAAATGGAGAACTGTGATGAGCACAGAGACAAGAAAAACCCTAATCAGGTGATTATATGGCAACAGCTCGCACTGTCTTAGAAATTACAAAATAGTTCAGAAAGTACGAGTAAAGCAGTTCAATTCATCATCACCTTAGAGACTGTCATACATCTGGAGAAAGGGAACAGACGTATTATTATTATTATCTTTCTGTAACTGTGTATTTCATCTTCACACATGCAATAATAACATATGGAAAGTCTTCACCTTTATTAGTCCACATCTATCCATGCACATTACTGCACTGATTAACTGTCCCTCTAGTCAATAGACGGCACATTTACTGCCCCTCCAGCCACAATAAATAAATGATTATTATTAAATGAGCAATTTAATAAGTTATGGGCATTTTCATATTGATCAAAACAACAGGGGGAGGTAGTGGGGGTATTAGGATGTCTCTATTTTTGTAGTGTGCCCCTTTCCAGCTAATTAATACACTCATTTTATGCCTAAAATACACTTTTTTTTTTTTTTTTTAAACAAAGAATACTTTCCTATACGGTTGTTTGTCGTTTGTACAGATGATTTAAATAGCAGAAAGTCATTCCTACTCAAACCATAGAAGAGCTCCAACTGCAGTCACTTTGCATTGTCATTGCATGGATGGAAAAAAATCCCATAATATACATTTTTCCCCTTTTGGAGCAGGAGATAACATTTTACAATACTCCTCTCCATTTAGTAGATTGATGCAGAATCTTTAAGTCGACACTAGAGGACACGTTGTGTAATTTCCTATACAAATTAGACACAAAACACCCACATTTACATTTATATTCGCCTCTCAGGAGAATCAGTTCTCAAGATGGTCAAGCTTTTATGAGCAATGTAATTTCTGGGCGGAAAAGCGGAA
The DNA here is from genome assembly GCF_000690725.1 of Stegastes partitus. Lineage (NCBI taxonomy): Eukaryota > Metazoa > Chordata > Actinopteri > Pomacentridae > Stegastes > Stegastes partitus. The sequence continues at coordinate 96,548 of NW_007578839.1, forward strand.
CTCGGACACAGTTGGCAACACTTCAGAAACAGTTTTATTTGCCACAGAGAATTGTATGGTGGCGAGCCAAGAATAGAGCTTCCTAGTAGAGAGAGGCAGACCGGGTAGAAAGCATGGCAGGAGAACGACTGGCTGGCTGTGGGTTATCAGAGGGAGCAGAGTGGAGTCCGACCTGAAAGTAGCGTGGCCGGGGATTGAGATGAATCCACTGGCTGTTGTGTGAACTGAGGTCCTACATGAAGCTGGCAGGCAGAGAACATGAGGTTGGCAATGAACCACATTGGGAGGCTGAACGAGTGTAGAGTGAGGGTATGAAACTGCAGGAACTTGGTGAATGAATTTCAGGTGTGCTGGTGAGGAACAAAGCACCACGTCCAACCACACACACAAATACTAGCAGATGCAGAAGCCGAACAGCAGAAACACTGGAAATGAGGATGAGGCACAGTTGGGATCGTGACAGCCCCCTTCCTCAATGAGAGCATCTGAGTGAACTGCTAGGCTTGTCTGGATAAACCCAATGAACTCTCTGATGAGAATCGATGATACTGGTAGCCACTGATGATCTTAGCAGGTGTAGAAGAGGAAGGAGGGTTGAAAAGGAGTGGTTTCAACTGAGATCTCATGGAACCGGGCAATGCTAGCCTGACAACTGATTGCTTGATTGCTTGTTCGATTGCAAATGATCTATTAAATGAGATGACAGTTTTGGGGTTTTCGTTTCTTAAGGGGCTATTTTCAGAATCTTTTGGACCTGTTTTTTAACCTGGAGCTGTTGGCAGTCTGTGGTTTTGTGGCTGAGGTTGGCGGAGCAAAGCAAGGCAAAATAAGTGCACTAACACATTTTACAGCAGTGGTGGAAGTGCTTTGGACTGTGGAAGCTGTTAGGAGACTTTCTTTAGAGGGAAACTTGGATGACTGATAACCCAAAGGGGACTCAAACCAGCATCGGTCGGGGAATCGAAGGCTAACTCTGACCAAGCAAGGTGGAAACACCAGGATGAAGAGTTGGTGACTGTAAGTACCACAACCTCAAGATCCTGGATAATTCACTCTGTTTGGCTATTGGTCCAGAGGACAGTCTTTCAGTTGCACCAAGAGTGAGACAGAACACCTTTCAAACTTGGGAGATGATCTGTAGGCTCTAAAAGATAGCGTCCCACATGGTGTCTAGAGGGGTGCCATGGAAGCAGAACACAAGTTAATGAGGTGGTCAGCTGTTTGATGGTCTGTGAAGGGTTTGGTGAAGATCCACAAAGTGAATGGCTTTGAAGAACTAATCAGCGATTGTAAAATTGAATGTATTATCTTGTGATGGAGGCAGACCGATCAGTCCAGGGTGATGTGAGACTACTAAGGACTTGGAACAGGTATGGCACATGTTAAACCAACAGGTGGACAATGAGAGGACTATCTTCAAGTGCACACAGAACGGTGGTGACAAAATCTCACCTGTCAGATTCCATGGTGGCCATTGAAAGTGCATTTTGAGAAGCGACAGGTTGTCAGCAAAATGGGAAGCGTGCACCCACTGGAGAGTCTGGGGGCTGAGGCTCAAACAGTAAGGAGGACGACGACCTGGGCCAGAGTACGAAAACGCCCCTCAACACTGACTCAGTCTACCAGGAGACAGCTGCCACGACAAAGCTTAGACGGAGACTTGTATCTGAGCTGTGGATGAGCTCTTCAGAGATGGTGTGAAAGACCATCGGGCTTGATGTTTCTGTAATCAGATCGACAGATGAGTTAAGTCTGTGATAGCAGAACAACCAACAAGCTTGGCTGGAGTTTGGCTGTTTGAATGTAGGGAAGCTACTGAGACCTGCCCAAACAAACAGTGTCAGCATTCCACTAAGCCAGGCAAGTTTAACAGCAAGTAGTGTTTTTCTTTCCAGCATTGCATTTTGCTGGGAACAGACAACAGCAGAAGATGGTGCAGCGATGGAACTTTTGATCTAGAGCTTGAATCTAAATGACAAGACTGCCTTCACTGTAGTATCTGAAGTATCAGCTTCAACAGCAGACTGGAGAAGAGGATCTGGTTGGCCCAGAATGAGAGCAGCTGTGAGGAGACTCTTTAAGTTAATGAATGCCTCTGCTTCAGGCTGGTTAGAGGAGCTGCCATCCTTCTATAGTCTCTGATTAGGTGGTAAAAATTAGCAAAGCCCAAAAGCAACTGGCAGCAAGAAGGGAACAGAGCAGCACATCCAGACAAAAGCACCCACAGACCAGGAGAGGACCGATAAGAGACTCAAGCAACGGAGAAAAAAAGCAGATACACAAGGAACGAGAGAGAGGCACAGTCAGGACCATGACAGGAGCATTAATGACACAACTACAATTAATCAAAACAAACGTTATAGAAAAAATGTCACAGTATAAGCTGTCATAGTAAAGCCACATAGTTGTCTAGGCTCCTTTCCTCTGTATTTATCTTAACTGCAAAGAAAATATGTCCTATTGGTATTCATGTGCTGTTTGCTTCCAAACTTTAGAAGTAAAAGGGTCCAGACATCCTTTGTTGTATTGAATCCACACATAATACCATAGCTTGGCTATATGGATAGATAATCAATGAAGAACGTGTGTAGAATTGTAAGCAGAGTCTGTGCACCAGTGTCAACCAAAACACAATCCTGTGTGTTTATTTCAGTCGAGGGTTTAACTTGACATTCTGGTCATGGCCTGCAAAGCAAAGGGACCGCTACAGGTGGAGAACAACATTAAGAAGACGCACATGAAAAATGACTCTGAAGTAACTAAATCACATTTTCAAAAAGGTCAACACAGTCAGATCATATTAGGTTGAATGAGAATATTTTTTTTGCAGTTTTAAATCAGATCTGTCTCCTGGAAACTGCTCTCCCAGTTATACTTTACGGCCTGAATTATGTTGACAGGCATGCTTTTGGAGCGAATGAGGCACTATGTTTCTACATCTAGCCCAGCACAGTAGCAGGGAGATGGATGGTGGGCAGGCAAACAGCAGGATTCTATATTTGTTCAGGTGCTTCACATCCAGCTTGATGTCAGGTTTAGGTGTAGTGACTGAAAGATTGTGTTTTTTGTTAAATGTTGATAATCACATTGTGCTTTGTGATTAAAGTCACTGCAGACTTTTTGTATGTAAAACCAAGACCATGATCTTCAACATGCATCTTGTGCCTGAACAGTAAAAGGTTTTCTCGCCACTACAAGTGATTTTGCACTTTAAAGGCTCCATATTGTGCCCATTTTCAGCAAATATATAAAAGCCTCACATTTTCTAAGGCACTTGTTTCTCAGTTTTTTAAGACTCAAAATACTGTAAGGATGGTTCATTGCATCGTGACTGATTTTAGGCTGTTTCATTGTCCGCCGCTTTAAATGCAGCCTGGTTGCTGCTGTCCACGCTCCCTTCAGGAAGAAGACTCTCTCTGACAGCACAGAGCAACACAGCTGACCACACAGAAGCCGACATACGTAAATGAATGTGTGAGCACAGGACCTTTTATCGCTTCTAACTTTCAGACGTCACATTTATAAAATCAGTATTTTAGTGGCGCAGAGCTGCAGCTTAACATGTAGTAATGATGGGCTGTGTTTCAGTCACACTCTTTTCTTTTCATCCTGGTTGTGCGACACCAGAAACAGAAAACATGTAAATGAGAACGGCTTTATGGGATATTCGGCTGTATTAAAATGCAGTAACAAGCGACAGGAAAACATTGTAACCAACCCGGTCCTTGTTTATCGGTTTCATATCATCTCTGAATGTGCTTCATCTTTACAGTTTCCACAGAGCTCTGACCTGTGGGCATCAAAGCTAATGGATTAAGATTTTTCTGTTGCTGTGGTGACATTGCTATTAAATATAATCCCCTATCCCCTATAACAGTGCAGATTTCTCCTCTGTGGGATTAATAAAGGCTTATCATATCGAATAAAAGTAATCCACTGGATCTTCAGTTGCTCAGAAACTGGAATGTGTAAAGACTTCTGGGTGTGTTTTGCTCATGAATGAGACATTTTAGAATTTGCAGAAGCAGCTTTAGGAAGTAAACTTTTAGCTGGGCGTCTACTGGTTCCTCGGTTCCTATTCGGACTCTGACTGGCTTGGAAAACTGGGAGGCTGTTGAGTTGAAGGTGCACGAGGAATGGCAGCGTTAAGCGCACTCATATTCTCACAGCTTTTATTTTACACCTCCAGGCTTTTAAAATGCAAAATACAATAAAATGGATTTTCACCATATGGGAACATAAATACCAAATACTTAAGCAGGCATATGGTTTGAGCGAACACTCACTCATTATCAACGCTGTTACAACTTTTGAGCAAGATATATCAATTAGCGGCATTTCTTCATTATGCTAATAGACAATGCAATCTGTGCTGCATTATGTTTCCCCAATTAGTCTAATTATATAAACATACTGTAATTTCCAGTGACAGGTTTGTCTTTTCTCAGATATGCTTTTATTCCTCTCAGATTGTACATAACACCAACACTGGTTTCCATTTGTGCAAGAACCCCGAGCATCCAACACAAACCAGCATGAGTGATGACAACAATAAAACATGAACGTTAACCCTGAACCAGCTAAAAGGATCCATCAATGATCCTAAAATGTTCTGCTAATTCTCACACAGCTTGGTCTAGAAACAGGTTTGATCATCCTGGACGAAGTTTTCTTGAATCCACACACCGTGAGATGTGAGTCCATGATCAGCTTTAATTGGCTTGTTCCAGATCATATGTTTGCACTCACGAGCGATCGGCGTGGCACTGGAACAAATTAATTTGCTCATTTCGAATGTTCATTAAGCTCATTTAGCTTGCAGTAATTGAGGCCGGTGTGGCAGCACACATACACCCTCTATTGGCCAACTGACACCAATATGCAGCCGAGAAATCACTCCAACACGGAACTCCATCTAAAACCACAAAGTGTTGTTTTTACATCTCTAATTGTGTACAAGGTTTAAGCGACAACATGTTAATTAGTGGTTTAACACACAAACGTTAAATTATGTCAATCTTCTCATCTCCTTCAGAGAAAAGAATACAATAAGTGTATATTCCATATTTGTTTTTCTTTAAGGGTTGCTTCGGGGAACAAAAAAAAACATCATGCAAATTGCAAATTATTTTGGGCATCCTGAGGTGTGGCAGCTGCCCCACTTTACACACTTGATCAAAGCCGAGTCTCTTTCTCTTGCACTCTCCCTTTCTGTCTTGGCACCCTGCATTCATTACAGGATGGCAGCATCTGTCTGTGGTGTTTAGTTGGAGTTATTTGATATGCCAAAGCCCATTAATCTGTTGACTTTAAAGAGGCTAAAAGCCAAACTTGGCACAGGTAAGGGGACTGCCCGGCCAGTGTTTATATTGTTCACCACAGAGGGTAAAATGAGAGCCAGTAGACTTACTGCAAATAAAGTAGGCAGGAAAAACATATTGAGTGACGTACTTAGACCTTACGAATGAACAAACAATGAGTGTCTAAATCAGAATTACTCATCACGAACAAGGTGACAGCCATCGGTGCATCAATTGTCTTCCTCTCACAAGTCATCCCATCATGTGTCTTGTGGATCCTTCTCCCTTCAAGCCACCTCACCCACAAGCATGCCAGAGATCACGTACCTATGAAATGCTTCTCTGGCTTTGGGTCCAAGTCGTTGACAAAGCCATTAACAAATCTCAGGTGCTGCCCAGTTTTCCTATCCAAAGATTTAGAACATGCCATTTTTGTCTCAGTCCAAGATGTCTTTTGCTTGTTCAGGGTAGATTTATGGTCGATTCCAAAGCATTCCCAGGCCAGATAAGATATATTATCCCTTAAGTAAGTTCTGGGTCAACCCTGGGCTCTTCTTCAAGTTGGACAGAAAGAAAGATCCTAATCAGAAGCACTTCAGCTGGCTCAAGAGCTGCCATTCCACTGAAGTGATGCATTGCCACATCATCAGTTCTCATTTTGTTGGACCTGTCGGCAGCCTGTGAATATGATAAACCAACAAAATATCCTGTCTATTCTATCCAAACTAGGAAATGCAGGTACAGCGCTACTGTGGTTTGAGTCCAACTTCACCGGGCAATCTTTCAGATCAACTGTCACTTCCATAGTCTGACTGGGTTGTTTGTCCTGCTGAGACATTTAAGCAAGATTGGATTATTCCTTTCATCTCCAGGGTTGCAGTGCACTTTATTCTGATCTAAGTAAGACTACAACTAAGTCTGGGTTTACCCTAAGGGAGTTTAGGACTGATTTACCTCCGTTTTACCCCTTCTGACAATCAGTAAAGAAATCTGGTCTGAGACTCTGATCTGAACTGACGTTCGACCTAAATTAAATGGTATTGTGAGGGTTTACAGATCCAGTATGAACCGCCTTAGGCTGTTCCAGACTTGTTTAGCCTTCAGCTTTTGTTTTCCCACAGCAAAGTATTATTAGCAGGTTGCTGCACTACAGGCTCCATTTTGTTTATATCTGCTTCCCCATGAGATCACATGAGGTGGTGCTTCCTGACAGCTCCCTCTGACACAGTGATCTTAATATCACGTAGTGTGTGCCATTATTTTCCAGTCTTGTAATGTGAGCGTGTCTGAAATCAGAGAGAGGAATATGTGTGCGACTTCTTCTTATGTGTGAGTGGTGCAACCTAATTTAAAGATCTGTCAGGATTTTAGTACGAGCCCAGCCTTCTACAAAATGCAGCTGTCAACCTTTACAGACTTTCTAAGAGAAGCGACGGCATCTCACCAATCATTGCTGCCCTTTACTGGTTACCTGCGAGTTCAAGAATTGATTTTAAACTGTTACTTCTCATTTCGTCAATGCTTGCACAATTAAGGCCTCTGTCTTTATCTGTGATCTCCTAACTCCCAGATAGAGGCTGATCTCTGCTTATAAGAGCCAAACTACTGATTCCATAATCCTGACTTCTCACTAAAGGTGAAGGAGTCTGTGTGCTGCTGTGAGGATGGAAGGCGGGCAAACCCAGCATCTGCTTTTAAATCTCATCTTGACTCTGGTTTTTTTTAGTATTTCTTCACCAATAAAAAAACACTTTTCAATTATTTTCTTTATTTACTTTCATTTTTTGGTGGGTTCGTAGTGCTTTTATTTGTTCTGGCGCTATAGAAATAAAGTTATTGTTTTAATTCTGTATTATTATGATGGGCAAAAACACATTTATAACTAAAGTGATATTTCAAATTTGGTCAAATAGTTTAACCTTTGGTTTAACACCACTAATCACTTTGAGTGTTTTTGCATTTATGCCAGTGTGTGTGTACATATATTTTTATCACATCCAGCACATACACACTACTGTTTTTCATCCGAAGGTTACTTTGACCTACAGAGAGGGAGGGGCTGTCTGACATCAAGATGTACAACTATGTATGTGTGTTTTCACATCCGTATTATACTCATGACTCGATATGTGAATCCTTTGTCCTCTGCAGGACAGATATATTATATAAAACACTTCCGTAAATAAAAGTAGTTGACTCAGACTAACAGGTTCGTCTCAGATGACTAATGAAGCTTCTATGTGACAACAGGGACAGGTGATTTATTTTTGTCTTGCTGGTGTGGCCCTCATTCATTCTCCTTGTATTCATTTCCATAACACGCATTCTCAGAGTAGCTGCTGTCAGGTTAAAACCCAGTTACATTAAATAAATGCTCATTTAGGTTCAGCAGCAGCTCTTGGCTATTATTATTGCATTTTAGGATTTTATCAGATGCAAAAAAACAGCAGCATGATATCAGTGTTGTACATATATTAGACATTCGCCACCGGCCGTCCAACTCGCTAAATAAGCCCTTGACAAACACATTGGTTGACCAGCATTATTCAGCAGGACAGAACAAAGCGTATCCAAACCACCAGCGGATTAGCAGATACACATGGAGGTCATGGACAAAACAAAATCTCATATTTGGAATGTTTTAAGCATAAGTCTGTTGATATTCTGTTTTTCTTTTTTTTTTTTTTTAGAATCATCAAATCCCAGTAACAGCAACAATAAATGCATTGTACCAACAATCACTGTCTGTATATCCAAAGGCTATTCCTCTGTGCAATACAGTCCAAAAACAAATAAAAGCACATCAGTGAGCCACAGCATTGCCCTGGGTGACAGCTTTCTAATCTGTCCGTCCTGGAAGAGGAGCCCTCTCCTCTGCTTAGACTGACACTTCTTCCTTTCCTTTTCTCCTGTGCTCGGCTGGCTTATTGTACCGCATATTTCAGCCTCTTGACTTCATAGTTATTATTATTATTTTTTTTTTTTTAATGGTGACATGTTGCAGTAAAAGCAAACCAATCATTCTTGCCTTGTTCAGTTTTCTCTGCCTTACATGCAACTAAACTGAGACTAAAAATGTGATCACTGTTAGCCTTTGAGCTGTTTTTACACAAACCAACACACCTGAACATTTTGACGTGTCACCCAGGGCAGCGCTGTGCCTCACTGATGTGATTTTAATAGTTTTTTTGGAGAAGCAACGGTCTTAAAAAGAAATGCAATATCTGAGGGTTTAGTCACAAACACAATACTCAGGTAGGCAGGATCCATTCATCACTGGTTTGGCTTTTCACATTATTTATTGGTAATAAAAACAATGTAGTAAATCACCAGTCTTATCTTTTCAATATTTACAAAAGAATTTTTAACAATTGTCGTAACAAAAACACAAGCATCAGTGTTAACTGTGACAATTGTAGTTGTAACCACACTAGTAGTAGAACAGGCAGAACATTGCCATCCTATATGCACCTGGTTTGTGAACAGAAATAGAGCTTCTCCAACACAACATCTTAGTGAGCTTCAAACCCAGCAACACGACAAAAAGCGGTTTACCCAAAGAATAAAACAGCCAAACACAAGCTGAGCAACACTGTATATGCAGTCCAATGCAGCGAGGAATGCACAGACCTGTATATAATGGAGCATCACAGCAGAGTCAACCTGCATCTGAAATATAAGGGACGCTCCATGGAGGACAGCAATGCTCACATTCAG
>NW_007578839.1:107079-110569 GCF_000690725.1 Stegastes partitus
CCAGAATTCATCAAACTATTGTGAGAAGCTTGTGGAAGGAAGTGAGTTCAGGTGAAAAGAAATCCCTTGGACTCCTCAGTCTGTTAGAACGGCGGAAGTCAGAGTCAATCAAAGTTAGAGAAGATTGGAAGTTCTAAGTCCCAAATGGCCACATATCTTCCACTATATAGGAAATACTAAATCTATTACCTAAGTTATTCAGAGTTATACAGACTTTAATTATTTTTGGATTAAATTAAATTCCGTTAAGAAAGGAAACAAAGCAGGCAAAGGAAGCAAGATGACTGAAAACACTTGTGATAATAGAGTCATGAGAGGATGTTTGCAACTTGCTTTACTTTGATTGACTCCTTTTAAATCCTTCCCTGTTTCAGGCCTGTATGCTGCCTTCTGTGACATTTGATCCAAGCTGGTGCACGGTAACACCAAACAGCTGCTGGAAGTTAGTGGAGCACTTGTGGCTGCAATCACGGTTTTTATTTTAGCTGAACAATCTGCAATCAGGCAAGGTCAATGAGAAACAGGCACCACATTCCTACTAGCTCTGCTGATGAGCATCTGTCTGCAAACACGCTGAATAACTTTAGAATTATATTATTGCCAGTTATGGTGTTACACGCCCTCTACACAACTTCTGCTTGACCTCTTACAGACAGTACAATTCACTGATGTTCCCTAAATGCCTCACGATGCGCAAGTCAAGCTCAGCTGCCGTACACAGAGAAGCCTCTAGTCTCCACTCAGTTACTACGGTGCAGCAACTCTGACGGGTGTGAGATAAACAACTACTTTGAAAAGAGGATAATAAGGCATTCTAATGTCAGATTTATAAAGTTGAACACAAGTGATTTTGTCTGCATTTCTAAGCAGTTTTCTATGAGCAGAGCAATTTAAATGTGGATAACACAGTGGTTAGTTTATTGTAGGAAGCCAAAGTTGTTATTGTAGAAGAAATTTTGCCCCTTAGTCCTCGTGTGAAGTTTGCTGTAGTGGGTGTTTATGAGTATTCTGGTATACGGTGGGCTTACCAACACAGAGCCTGAGTCTGTGATGGTAAACCGACCCAGAACATTTGCAGTGTTACACCTTTTATAGTCAGAGGGTAGGGAGGGGCTGTATGTAAATATCGAAGTGAATAGTGGTTAGTTAGCATATAGTTGCTAATTAATGACATGAGGTAAGAGAACAATGAACAAATGGTGGTGGAATCAAAGGGTCTGGTGACCATCAAAAGAAAAGAGAATGTCTTTCTTCATCATTAGGATCCATCATCTATACACCGCTTAATCCTCTGTAGGGTCGCGGGTGAACTGGAGCCTATCCCAGCTGACTTAAGGCGAAGGCAGGGCTCCACTTAGAGACAGACAACCAAGCAATGGACAATTTAGAATCACCAATTAACCTCAACATGTTTTTGGACCTTGTGGGAGGACGCCGGAGAACTCCAAGAGAACCCACACTGCACGGGGAGAACATGGAGACTCCACGCAGAAAGATCCCTGGTGTCCTCACCAGGACGCGAACTGGTGGCCTTCTTGCTGTGAGGCAACAGTACTACCAACTGCGCCACCTTGCAGCCCCATCATTATGGTGATTAATATAAAGCTTTACAGCCCTGGTATTGCAGTCGTCAGTGTGATTTAATGTAGTGCTTTCTCCTGCTGACTGACTCAGGCGATATCTCTCTGCCTGCACCTGCACTCTCATCATCAGGTGTGTCTCAGTTGGGACTCCTTCCTCTCCACCGGCCTCCTCTTGTCTCTCTCCATTCTGTTGTTTGTCTGTTTTTTTTAAATAATCAGCTATAGACGATCTTTGGACCAAAGCAACAGCTAAATTGACTGTGTCACTCTTCAGGCAAGCAGAGACTGAAAGAGCCATCCATCCATCTATTATCTATTCCTTCTTTATCCAGTGGAGGGTGAGGTGAGCCTATCCCAGCTGGCTGACTAAAAGACAGGGTACATCCGAGACTCAGTCCACCGCCGGACCACACAGAGACACAAACAACCGAGCACACTCACATTCATGCAGGCAATTCAATTAATGTGAGCATGTCTTTGGACTGTGGGAGGAAGTCTGAGCACCTGGGGAAAGAGAACACATGTACAGGGAGAACGTGCTCACCCCACACAGAAAAGGCTTCCGACTGAGCCAGTGAAGAAGAAAAAGTACAACTTCCAACCACAGCAGCTCGTGCAGTAGCTACCTGTGGCAGCTTGAGGGGCTCCAGGTCATCTAATGATCACATGAGCACAACCATGTGAGCAACACAACACCAGCATTTTGATGGCAGTTTGGAGCTTCGATTCTGAGACAGCCGAGACTTGAGTAGTGAACTGTTACCGTCCCGTTTTACACAAATTATATCTTAAACATGTAAAGCTGAGGCTCAGGAAAAAGTTTAGAAAAGTAACACACTTCAAAAAGTTCTCACCAGAAAACATCACAGGAGAAAGCTCGTTCTTGCATTGTTCTTCTGCATGCTCTCCTTTAACTTCAATACACTTGGCACTCTAATGTTCAAGCTTTGCGATGCCTTTAAGGTCACATCTTGAGCCTCCAGATGCTCCTCAACAGCATGAATGACTTTATCATCACTCTGAAAATGGCGGCTACACCAGTGGGATTTCAGTTTGGGAAACAGACAGAAGTCAGACGCTGCAGGTCGGAGGAGAAAGGTTCATGGTGTGACAGTTTGAGGCCACATTCGGCTGCTTCTGCCACCTGTGGTGTGGACGGACACATTGTCCTGGAGCAACATCACGCTGGCTTCAAGTTTTCCTCTCCTCTTTTCCTTTGAATCCTTCAAACATTTGAGTTTTTGTGGACAGTGCTATAAGACTTTATAGTGTACAGTTATGCTCATATGGAAGTTGCTTGTTTCTGGTTGAGGCTGAAGCACCCTCGTACGTGTGAAACTGAAAACGTGACTGGAACTGGGTGGAAGGTCCCCATGAGAGAGAGCCATAGCTTTAGCCTGTAGTTATGGGTCAAGTCAATATACCGTCAGCTGCAGCTAACTGCTTGTAACGACTACATTTAGGATAAAAAGTGGGGGGGAAAAAAAGCTGGATCAGCGGTAGGTTGCTGCGTAAAATTACGACAGGCCACTAAAATCACAGCACTAGGTAGCACAATTACACCTTTACCAGAAGGATAACAACACTAACATTTGGTAAAAAAGCTAAAATCATCTTCACGGTCCGTCCGTTATGTGATGCTGCTTTTCTCTCTTTTTTTGTGTCTCCAGATGTCTCTGTGCAGAACCTCTTTCAGGCACATGGTGGCAGCAACACTCCACTGTGAGTAGAGCCAGCGTCTCTGCTGCGCCTCCACATCAATACTGCTCTGGATTTGTTGGAACTTTTCATAGTTTATCTTTTTCATTTTGGTGCTTTGATTAAACTCCAACTTACTGACAGGATCAATGTATGTCTGATATATTGTAGTAATATTAAAACATGCTCTATTACCACTAGGGATGGAC
>NW_007578839.1:111996-122609 GCF_000690725.1 Stegastes partitus
CTACAGGGGTCTGCATGAAACATCCCCAACAGTTGTAGACAAATAACTCACCATAATATAATGTAATGTCTTTTATGAATATCATACTACAACAACTCATTAAATAAAAGCTCTCATTTGTGTGTGTGTGTTGTTTTATCATGATTTTATTGATAGGTTTTGTCTTCCTGTATTCCATCAAGTTTTTTTTCTTTATTATTTACCTTTAATTTCATTAAAAGTTGTCACAATTCAAAAACACTGGGGTACACTGTGTAATATTGTTTGTTGAACCCATTTGTTGTGAGAGTGTGGATAGAGCTACAGACTGACAGTTTGGTGAGGTTTTTTTTTTTTTTTTTTACTGCATTTCACCCATTGAGTGCTTTAGATGACTGTATGGAGGATGTGAGAAACTGGACGTCAGAGAACTTCCTTCAGCTGAACAGTAAAACGGAAATCTTGGGTCCCAGCAGATGGCAAAACAAATTCTGCCATCTGCTGGCCTGCTAGTGAAAAACACCAAGCCTGCTGCAAGGAATCCTGGCATCTGGTTTGGTTTTAACCTGAACTTTGAAAAACACACCACAGAACTCGTACCGTCATGTTTTTATCATCTTAGAAACATTTCAACAATTCGTTCTTATTTAACGTTTTAAGATACAGAGAGGATTTTACACACACGGCTGGATCACTGCAACAGCCTTTTTACTTGTCTAAACCAGAAATCCCTGGACAGACTACAGACGGTGCAGAACTCTGCTGCCAGGCTTTTAACCAGGAAGAGGAAACGTGAGCATATCACGCCTGTTTTAGCTCTTTCACACTGGCTGCCAGTACGTTTTAGGATTGATTTTAAGATTTTATTAATCACTTTTAAAGCACTCAACGGTCTCTGTCCCACTTACATTGCCGACCTTTTAACACCATATTCTCCACCAAGCTCCCTACGATCCTCGGGCAAAGGTCCTTTAACTGTCCCAGAGGCCCGGCTGAAAACAAAGGGAGACAAAGCATTTTCAGTGAATGACCTGGAAATCAGGTCGGCTACTTCCGTGCTCTCTTTTAAGTCACTTCTTAAAATGCATTTTTATTGGAGAGCTTTTCCTGATTTTATTAAGTTTGAGTTCTAGCTTAAGTTTTAGCTTTCTGCTTTTATCAATTATTCTGTGTGCTTATTGTATTTTAATTTTTAATTGATCTTATTGAAAAGCACTTTGTCATATTTGTTTTGAAAAGTGCTCTATAAATAAAGTTAATTATTATTATTATTATATGGGATGGATGTTTCCACGACCCTGAAGAGGAACAAAGATAAAATCCATGGACTCATTACGGCTGAGATGTTGGGACGTCAACAGAAGGTTTGTCTTTGTTTTGTCTGTAGCTAATCCCAAATCCTGTGTACCACTGTAACCTTTTAATTGTGCCTAATTGTTAAAACTGCCCCAGTGACCTCTACAGACGTCAATGCAGCGCTCCTTTGTCATGCCATCATGGGGTTATGTGCTTCTTCCCTACATGATTGGCATAATTGGACTTGGAACATCTTTCACAAGTGTGCCGCAACTCCAGTGGATCTGCTAATCCATCACGGACACAAACAGTCCAAAAACCATGTGACCAGCTTACGCAACGAAGCCAAGGCTTTATATGCTGCCTACAGAACCCGGGCGCCTCAGGGAGGATCATTACAGGTGTGTGTCGGTGCATCTGAGCGAGGAGCATTGTTGGACACGGGGGAGAACTGCTGCTGCTGCTGCTGCTGGAGAAGGCCGACGCCAAAGAGACACAAGGGGCAACGGAGCGCTGAAGGGACTACCGGTGATCAAGTTGCCAAGCAGGAAGCCCTGAGGACAAGCTGAAGAGGGGTTTGGTGGACTCAGCTGTGAATCACTGGAAAAAGCAACAATAATGTTTTTTCGCATCCCTCGACTGACCCCTGGATATATTAGATACCTCCAGGTGCGTAAGACTCTTTGGGATGCTTTTCTTCTTTAGATCCATTAGTCTTGGACATCAAGTGAAGGACATTCAACTAGAGCCACCTGCTGAGCTCTAGAGTCCAGGTCCTGCACAGATCGCTCTGCTTCAGTCATGAACTGCAATGCTGCCAGTAGAGCCTTCGCATGTAGATTTTCTCTTGATGTATCTTGATGTTCCTTTTGGTATACATTGAACTGATTAAAGATAAGTAGATTTTTATTGAATTGAGCCCTGCAGACTCATGTTCAGTGATACCACTGACTGTCCATTTGTGTGTGTCAAAGCAGGATTTAGAATAGAGGATTACAGCAGCCTGTCTTTGAATGGATTTGAATCAGAGATGCCTTAGCTCCCCAGGGTCAGGTAAATGCCATCTAATTGGATCTGCAGGGTAATAGCATGCCATCCATGTTCCCAGGCAGCCCGGTGGGTTCAGAGACCTGCCGCTGGATTTAGGAACAGACCGTATGGTTTGTGTTTGTTTTTCAAAACAGGAACCTCATTATCTGGGTCTAAGCTCATGTGAGTTCACGTTCATTAATTCTCAGTGCGTGATCAAACAGGATTTCACAAATAACTAAAGGCAAAATTTGACTTTTTATGCTTTAATATCGTCTCCAAAATGTCTCACTAGCTACGACAAACAGTCCTGTTCTGAGATTTGTGACGTTGCATTAGCAGAAAATCTAATTAAATTTGTAACAGAAGTTTTTTTCTCCCCCAACTTCATAAAGTAGCTCTTTATCCTTCTTTTCATCTGAATCTTTTTGAAAAAAGAAGCACCACTTTGGAGAGCAGTAGTTTTTACTGGCTGGCCACTTTAGAACATCTAAATACTGAGATGTTTCCAAACCAACCCCTAAGTATATGGGCTGATTGGATATAAGCTCAAACTTGACATAAATGGAGATTCTAGCGCGGCTCTTCCCTTACGGTAAGACCATCGCTGGGATGCGACAGGTGTGCGACCAGGGCCACCTCTTTATGGACTCCACCACAGCCAGAGCCAGGAGGAACGTGGCCGACCCGTTGCCTTGGTCGTCCCTGGTAGTGATAAAGACGCCTGCCGGTGGTTGTCGTGGCTACGTGAGCGGTTCTGGTGACTCCTGCTCTCTCTTTCAGACTCAGGCAGCCCAGACGGTGCTGCAGAACCGGGAGGGCCCTGCCATGCCGCGTATGGCCATGCTGCTGGGACTCATGGGTATCGGCATGTCCGGCTACAGCTCTCGCCAGCTCACGCTGCACTACAAGCCCTCGACTCACCTCTTCAGATGAGATGGATGGAGCACGGATACTCTTTTCTGCTCAATTCGCTCGTGTTTTTTTTTGTGTAATAACCTTATGATGACAACAGTTGTTTCTTGCCTCTTAGCAGTTGCCAGGCAACCAGGGACGTCTCCAGGGCAGTTAGTGTCCATCACATAGTGAAGTAAAACATATCAAACTACTCATGGAAAAGTACTGACTGAAGTGACCAGAAGCCACCAGATTCTATGCTTCTGTTTAGTCTTTTGTCTTTCTTTGTGCATCCCTGTTCATAATCTGTGGTTCAAGTTTAACACCACTTGTGTTCTTGATTATAAATAAGATTGTTGCCTTAAGGCTCCGCTAGTGCAGTAAAGAGTAAAGCAAACAAACTACCTCTTTATTTGAGCACAGTGCATTAAATGTATGTGACTGACGTGCAGTGAAACAGAAAGGCAGCTTCTGGTATTTCCTCTGGTCGATGTTGCACTTGAACCACAGTTCGGTATTCGGTGAGATCTGGCCTCAAAATTCTTTCCCAGGCTAAAACACTTCACAAAACTATTTAGGAACTAAGTTTAAATATAGAAATCTCTTTTGAAATCCTGAATCTTTCAACCACTGTTGCTTATCTCTGGCATTTTAAAAACCTTTTTTGCAGTTCTTGGTCACATCAGAAGCATCTTCAACTCAGAGAATCAGTGGAAACCAAGTCGGATTTCATTCTTGATTCTGGAGTTGACAGCATTGGTTTTAGATGTCATTCAACAAAACACCAGAGAAGCGAGTCCAGTCTGTCAGGCTGCTCGTCAGAAATGCACAAAGACAGAACACTTATCGAGCAGAAACATAAGGAAACCTTTGAGGTGTGGACAATGCTATTTTGCACATTTTTGCGTGTACATAACTTGTATATAGTCGTGTACGTATCGCTCGGATGCTGATTGAGATTAGTAGTGCATGACGTGGAGTGTTTCCAGCCCGTGTTAGGGCTGGACTGGGCGACATCCAGCTGGGTCGCTGTCAGGCAGAGGGACCAGGTCGGCCATCCTGGACACCACCTGAACCAGCATGTGGATCCACCCGGATCTCTCCCAGTTGCACGCCGCCGTCAGACCAGATGAATGTAGATGAATGACCGCAGAGGTCTCTTAACATAGGTAGACCTTCTCCATGTACACATCTATATTGTGCACAATGCTTTTTAATGGAAAAAAGGAACTTTGACAGCATGTGAATGTATTACAAGTAATAAAAAAAGGAGCAGTTAAACTGTAATTGTGAAGGCGATCGTGTCGTAACCTCCTAGACGGTTACGGCTGTAAACAGGTCAGGATGCAGTGATCCTAAAAAATCCTCTTACAATAGACGTCTTTTTTAGAGCAGATTATGCCGACATGCGAGAGAAGTCACTGACCCTGAAATGGAGACACGGATGAGGTGACAGGAAAAGAAGTTTAGTTATTTATGTCATGGACCCTTATGACTGGGACTCTAACTGAAACAGGGGATTTCACTGGATGTACGATGTTGACTGTGGACGGGTCTTTGTACATAATGTTGTGTTATAATTGCTGCAATTTTCCTTTTTAGCTCGTTTGTCAGACTGATGATTGGTAATTATTAGAACTCTTTGTGGGGAAAAAGACATAAAATGTCATGTATATTATCTGAGTTTCTAATAAGTAAAAAAAAAGTGTTTACCCGCTTTGTGTTCAAATTAAAACAGGTTTTATTTGTGCTGTGATGCAATTGAATTTTACATAGTTTGTGTAGTGAAATTCAGTTGTGTTCACATTATTCTTTAATTCCAATAAAGCAGATTACATGATTTCTGATGATTTCTTGACTCTATTTTTTATTAAATCAGAAGAAGGAAGTACTTTCTTTCTGCACTAGATGTCAGCATAGATTTTCAGCCATTTTCCTCACAGCGAGGCAGCAAGTGCCTGAGCTTTACTCTCTCCATGAGCCTATAGGGTGTGCAAATGTGCAAACCGGATCATATATGAAGAAGGGAAACAACCCGACCCTTGTACAAACAGCCGCATATAATCCGCAAAGCAAATATTTGAAGAAAAAAAAAAAAAGGGGAATTTCATAAATCTCCACCGCAGTCCAACCCAACACAATGCAAAGAATCTCTTCAACAGGTTCATAACACTCATGAGATTTTGAATTCTTCTCTTTCCTTTGCTGATTCATCCTGGTTCAGCTCAGGCCAGTGGATCTGCTCATCAGTCAGTCACCTCCAGTGCTACAGGTTAGCTCATGGCACCTCATGGTGAAGGTTCTGACCCAGTTATACATGTAAGCTGCTTTGGGAACAAACCCAGATCTGTCCCAGTTGGAGCCAGATACAGTTACAGTTATGCCACTTACAGCTTAGATGGGAGCTTTACGGAGAAAAGTGTGGAAACATACTGGGAGCTTGCAACAGCCGCAGTGTGACATTGACTCTTACAGACGTGCATGTTTGCAGCAGTGTGGCAGGCGGAGAGCTTTTGTGCAGGTAAATACACCTGTTTGGTCTTTTTTTAAAAATCGAGTTTCTCGCTTCGGGGGAAGAGAGAAGTCACGGACGGACAGACACAGTTTCTTACAGTTCCCGACTCTCTCCAAGTTCACAAACACAACACACACATAGAGGCCCTTTGTGTGTCTGTTTCAGCGTCGTCTCCTCAAGGGGCTCCTGTTACCGGCCCTCACAGCAGCAACAAAGAGCCGAATGTCTTTTCTACCAAAGACATGGATTATTGTCTTTAGCTTGACACTGCCGCTGTGTGTTTGTTTATGTGCGCGTATACTTGTGTATGCGCCCCAGGAGTATTTTTTAACGCTTATTTATTCTAACATTACAAAACCATGTTGATATGGAATGAAGGCAAACACTGAAGAGAGACTGCGGTATGAGGTATAGCTCTGTCGGTTAGGGTCACTCCAACTCAAATCATCACATTTTTACAGTTTCTGCTCACTCATCCCTGATTTGCCTGAGTTTCATTTATTAAATCACAAACTATGGTTATACACAAAGGCATCTGTGAAAGTTTGGATTGAAATATCAAGTATTTTGCAAAAACAAACAAAAACAAGAAATGAAAAGAAAAAGGTTTTTTGTCAGAGAGAGTTCTGGAGTTTCAAAATGCTAATATAAGCATAATTTTTATTTTTTGGGATTAAATATTCCACGATTAAAAGTTTTGCTTCGCATTATTGCGAGCCGCAGCTGCATACGGCTCATAAATACCATCAGCTGACTTTTAAATTCTTATTGTTTTTGTTAATGTGTGCTTAAAGACAGGACTTGTGTCATTTTTGTTTCATGTTTGAACTCCCCTATAATCAAAGACGACTGCATCTACTTGTCCAATATTGGAGATTCTGAATCAATAACATAATTAAAAAAATAACAGTTGACCTTTAATAGTTCCTGAGATATCGTTTTTCAAATATCACTTCTAATTTGCAAAGAAAATGGTGCTGAAATCAATCACCAGGCTTTTTTTTTTTTTTAAGTCGCTTGGAAATTGCTTAATATATCAAGTTAAAATTAAACAGATACCTTTCTAGACATCCATAGTCTATGATAAAGTAAAGTTATCTTGGATGGATGTTAAAAAATATCACTCATTCCAATATCTACAAAATATTTCTATTATTTACATACTGCACTGAGTCTGTCTTTTTAGTTGTCATTGTGGATTTTATGAAGCTCTTTACAAAACATTCATCATCAGTTTGTTTTCATCTGGAGGTGAATCCTGGAAACTAAACAGTGAAACACGAAAATGCACGACACACCTCCTGTCATGATAAAGCTTTTTTTTTTTAGTCTGCTGGGTTTGTCTGTCGGGTCGAGTGCGTGTCCGCGGTGACGCAGCACTTCTTCCTCCCCTTCAAAAGATGCTTCATGCACAGCGGAAGAGCTTAGCCTTGTTTTAAACATGTTCTCTGCTTTAAGCTCATTAAAACGGGAGTTAATTATCTTCTTCTTCCATGCAAACACCAGTAATCACATGCTAGCAGATGCGTTACTTAAAGGAGGTTTTAGTCCAGGTTTGCAGGTCTTGGCTTTATTTATAGACTGACATGTGGAGGAAATGGCAGCTGTGTGGATGTTACCTGGAGCTTATTCGAATGCAGCGGCACGTCTCGTCTATTTTTGGCAAAATTGATGAGGCGTGACGGAAAACCACCTTGTTGTGAATGAAGCTTAACCTGCTAATTACAAGGCTCTGCTTGTGTCAAATGTCCTCTGGCAAATATAGAACTAAAGCTGTCCAGGAGACAAGTATAAAAGACACAAAGTACAATATGAACGTCCCCAACAGCCAGTGGAAAAATGAGCTGTATGGACTTTAAAGCCTGACTAAGAGCACGTACTTTCCAGGTTTCTTGTCCTGGAGCTGCGCTAATGGTTCAGCATTCACAGGTGTGAACTCAAACTGTCGCAGCTCCGAGACCCCACAACGTGTTTTACTGTCCCGCTGCATTCTTCTGGACAGACGGCCGGGTTTTACGAGCCTGACAATCTAAAACCAAGCTGTAAACACAGAAGCTGTCGGGAGGTAAACAGAAGAAAGTGGAAGGGGAAAGAGATGCATTGTTGAATTTACCCCAAGCCAAATTAAATTCAACAGAGTAAACTGAATAATAAGTTAAAGGCTTTTAAAACAATTCCCTGTTGAATAGGAGGCGCTGCTGTCATGGTGGTGATTCTGTGGTTTGTAATTAGGAGCCACAGCCGCTCATATTCCCCTAAATGTGCTGTTCATAACAGTTAAAATAACTGTCTGTGTTTAATGTTTGTTGTTCTGACCGTTCTGTCCCCGTCTTAATGTGCGTTTAGGATTCTAATCTTGAACGCCCTTCAACGCTCACAGAGCAAATTTAAATTTTCAGCAGCTCAAAGTTTAGAGCTGTTCATTAAGGATCAGCTCTGCAAAGAGTGTCGGAGGAACGTCTTCGTTGGCATGTGAACGTAATTAAAGCGTTAATCTCTGTTCCTGGCTAACGAGTTCCGATGCGATGACCTGCGAATCTCATCAGACGGTTGCTGAGTCGCAGTTAATCTCCTTCTCTTTGCTGTGTCACCGCGACACGAAAGAAATGCTGAGTGAAAAACACACAACATGCAGTTTACGTAATGATGTCACGTAATAATAAAAAAGACTTTTTCATCGCTAAATGAAGCCGTTCTTGATGCTCGATACAAAAACATGGTAAAAATCCAGTCAGTCGTTTGTTTTGCTTGATTCAACTGAATGTGTCTCTTTGTTGGAAGCAAAAACAAGCTGTGAATAGAAAACTGACATCTAATAACATTCATTTTTTACATAAATTATGGAGCAGCATTGTCATTCATTTGCAGTTTACGGCCACCTGCCTCATTTTTTATCTCAATTTCAGAGGAAAATATCCACCTGTTTACCCGTTAAATGCTCCACGACTGTTTTAGGAGAGGTCATGAGTTTGAATCCCGCTCATGGCCCTTTTCTGCAGGTCCTTCCCCAACTTTCCTGTCTCTCTCTCTACTGCACTCTCAAATAAAGGCAAAACGGCCAAAAACATAGCTTTAAAAAAATAAATAAAAAGACGTCATATATCTATACATACATACTCATATCTATACATACATATATACACTGTATATATACCTACACACACACACACACACACACACACACATACATTCTGTTGCCACTCCATGAATATCTGAATCTAAAGGAGAGAAAAAAGTAGAGGAAGCCAAAGCTAGATAAAGGCTTTGGCTGATGCTGTGAGAGTTGTGAGGGTGAACCAAAACCAAAACAGCAGCCTGACAGACACTAAAACTGGAGAAAGTTACACAGTCGTTTAGTCTACATGAGTCTGTCACTGTGAGTGACCCATTTCATTCAGTCAGTCGATTAAAGCAGCGAGAGAAATGACAACAAGAAGCTGAGACCAATAAAGCTTTGACTGGATCACTTTTTTTTCCAGCCAAATAACATGTAATTGCTCCAACGTCTTGGTGAAGCACAGCTGTCCTGTTGAGAAGTTAAACCCGCAGCACAACAAACAGCGTCCCAGACATTCCTCAGACCCAGATCTGCTGTTTAAGCTGCACACCTGTGTCCATGTGGGGCTTTTAAAGCAGGTTGGATAATCCCAGCTGTGTCCTGCCACGACTGCCTGACCCGTCAGTCCTGACCCGCCGTTCGATGATAAGAACAGCTGACGTAGGAGTGACACACCATCAACAATGCACATTCACTACAGTCCAATACGCCGACCGTGGGAAGTTGTGATTTGCTGAACAGATCTGATTGTCCAGCTGACAGGCCCTCAGAGGCCTCTGTTGACCTTTTAGTTATGGCTGAGTAACTGGTTTGTGCTCATGGCAACACTTTACTGTAACTACTTCTGTTTAGCAGTATCCCGATACAAGTTTGAGCTGCAGAATTAATAAAAAATACAAACAAGAGCTGTCTTTAAAGGGCCAGGTAATGCAAAGCCTATTTTGTCCAGGCTCCTTCTGCGACTATCTACAGGATGTGATAGTATTAGTCTGTCTCTCTTTATTGCTCCTCTAGTGCATCAACATCTCTTTAACACTGTTTTCTCTTTGTAGTTTTCAAGTGTGATCAGATTTACTGGTCTGTTCTCTTGATAACTTTCTAGCTGTAAAAACATAAATGCAGCACTGCTGTCCTGTATAGATGGACGTACAGTTGTAGATGCCATGTGTGTCTTTTATTTGGGTACATTATCCATTATGCCATACTTGCACACATTCAAGGATTCAAGGAACTTTATTTGTCATGCCAGCTCCCTATTGGTGCAACATATGGATGCCAAAGGCCACCTTGTGTGTCCATCATTATCTATAAACCGCTTAATCCTCACTAGGGTCGTGGGGGGCTGGAGTCTATCCCAGCCACCTTAGGGTGAAGGCAGGTTCACCTGGACAGGTAACCAGTCTATCACAGGACAGACAACCAAGCACACTCACATTCACACCTACAGACAATTTAGAATCACCAATTAACCTCAACATGTTTTTTGGAGAACCCGGAGAGAACCCACGCTGCACGGGGAGAACATGGAGACTCCATGCAGAAAGATCCCGGTGCCCCCACCGGGACGCGAACCGGCAACCTTCTTGCTGCGAGGCAACAGTGCTAACCAACTGTGCCACCATGCAGCCCCACCTTGTGTGTATAGAATAGAATAGAATAGAATAGAATAGAATAGAATGCTTTTATTGTCATCATACACAAAGTACAACAAAATTAATTAATTATCTCTGTGACCCCAAAGCGACAGACTTGGCTGCTCTGATAAAGGGCTGATAGCACATTATCTTCCTTCCAGTACAGTATGAAGAAGAGCATGTCGCTCTGTCCTTTCACATCTGC
>NW_007578839.1:123424-124885 GCF_000690725.1 Stegastes partitus
AATACACTTATATAGTATTTTAATGAGTTTCCCTACTTGTCTCACATCTACTCGTATCAAACACTGCCTGCAGTTCATCCTAGTTTGGTTGAAAACGGCCTGAATTGTTGTCACGTGACTGTTGGTGGCAGCTGAGTCAGCACATCTTTAAAAGTGAAAAGCTGATCTTATGTAAATGAATCTAGGAAACTGGTTGCACTCAAAAAAGGTAAGTAAATATAACCATTAGCCGTACATTCAGTTTACTTTTAAAGTTTTTTCAAAATTTCGCTGTATTTACTTAATTTTGTGAACTTAAAAATAGCATAATAGCATCATGAATCTGATCTTTCCAATTGTTAGAAACTTAAATAATAATGGATCAGATTTATACAGCGCTTTTCTAGACACTCAAAGACGCTTCACACTGTCAGTTAATCATTCACACACATCCATCCCGGTGGTGGTAGCTACAGCAGTTGCCCTGGGGCAGACTGACAGAGGCCTGGCTGCCATTCTGCCCTCCGAACACCACCTCAACAATCCATCCATACGCATCCACACCAGGCAAGGTGGTGAAGTGTCTTGCCCAAGGACACAACGACCATGAGACAGGTTACAGAGTGGAATTGAACCGCCGACCTTCCGATCAATGACCGACTTGCTCCACCACCTGAGAAGTTTCTGGAAACTTCTCTACTGCACATGTGCACTCCTGAGCTCTGTGTTCAGTCCAGGAACAGAACGTTTCAAGTCCAGTTTACTCAAGAGGACTTAGTTTTATAACTCTTTAAGGAAAAATGAGTCCATACTCACACTCCAAAAGTCAAATGAACAGAACAATGACACATAAGTAAAGTACACTAATGTGGTTCAAGTAGGCATAGGTATTACCTTTTAGAGTGTAATAGACTACTGGTCGCACCAGGGAGTCAAGAGTTTCTTGATTTTTATACAATCTGGTTACTGCAAATATTTACATTTATAGAATGAATTAATTTTAACAAAATTTCACTGTTCTACGTTTCAACAGAGATGGAAAGTAACGAAGTACAAATACTTGGTTACTGTACTTCAGTAGATTCTGCTGGTATCTGTACTTTACTTGAGTATTCATTTTTCTGACCACTTTTTACTTTTACTCCCTACATTTGAACACAAATATCTGGACTTTCTGCTCCTTACATTCTCAAAACAACAAACGTCTTCATCTTTCCCAGCAGTGAAGCTCAGCACAGCCCTGCCTGCCTCAGCTGCCTGCCAGAGGCTTTCAAGCACTGCAGGACTGATGTTCAGACCCAAAAGGGTCCGTCTTCATCCAGAGAACTCTGAGAACCAGCTTCTGCTGAGGCTCAATAAAAGATGTTGGTAGTCTTGAAGAGGCGAGTGTTTAATGTTCATCATGTTGCTGAAATGGAAACTGTCCAGTGATGTGTTTCTCTGTAGCAGCACTGTGCAGCTTCTTAAAGGATGAAAACAATC
>NW_007578839.1:125197-126502 GCF_000690725.1 Stegastes partitus
ATGAAGAAGAGCATGTCGCTCTGTCCTTTCACATCTGCAGATTAGAGTAAGAAAAAAGGATTTCTTACTCAGAGGAGCTGGTGACGGCGCGACTAAGGAACTGAGGAGGACTGATTAGGGCCACCAAGGCCGCCTCGACTCTAAATAACTTGTGTAGAGATACTGTGGGAATGCATGTCCTAGAAGTGGCCTCAGAAGAACAGTGGACCCAGGGATGGCCTTCAGGGCCAGAGGTCACTGACCTGCCTATTGACGGGCGACAACAACATCCCAACTGCCAGTCATGCTTGTGTCAGCTGGCACTAACAAAGAGCTCACAGCTGACTTTATAATGAAAAACAATGGGAAACTGATTGCTTTGGGATACTTAGCTCTACATAAAGCCATTTTCAATCTTGGCCTGACTTGCTTCTGCTTTTTGGACGGGGTTCCAGCTGCTGTGATAAAATGCAGAATTAAATTCGGATTACACAACATTGCACAACACTCCGGGTGATTAAAAACACTCCCGTCCAAAAACATTCACTTTCCTCCACTGAAAAACTTCCTCTGCAGTTCATCTGATAACGTTTGTGTTTTTTTCTGAGTTCTCGACATGAAACAAGTGACGCTGTCAGCTGACTGACCATAATGTGGACATTGAAGCAGGAGTTTAAGGATCTTTGAATCAGGTGAGTGGTCTTAACCGGAGCTAAACTGAAGCTATTTTAAGAGGTCAGCCCACGAGCATAATGCATTATTTGTTTCCCCTGGCGTCAGAGGTCTTTGACAGAGAGGAAGGGGGAGAAAGATTTAGGTTTGAAATGAACACACATCAAACATGGTGGCTTATGCTTCATAGCACAAACAGTAAGTGTCTATAGTAAATATCAGATCAGACTTTTAAACCCCGTAACATTCAGTTTTCCCCTTTTGTGAATCAGTCTTTCTTCCCAAAGATGAAAAAAAAAAATAGAGAAAACATTTATTTACACATTTTCCTCAGCTTGATCCAACCATTTTTTAATTTAATATTCTGATATTTCTTTAATTGAAAAGAAATTTCTGGAGGTTTGACCAAAGTTTGAGTTTGTAATGACCCACAACTGCTCCGGCGAGAGTTTAAAAAGCCACCATCTAGTTTATTTCATATCAACTACTTCACATGACTGATGCACTGAGCTGATTTGGCTCAGTGCATCACTTGCCAAAGCAGAGCAAATACAAAACAAATACACTTATATAGTATTTTAATGAGTTTCCCTACTTGTCTCACATCTACTCGTATCAAACACTGCCTGCAGTTCATCCTAGTTTGGTTGAAAA
>NW_007578839.1:127738-188054 GCF_000690725.1 Stegastes partitus
CTGTGCAGCTTCTTAAAGGATGAAAACAATCCTATTTTGTGTGCTTCAAACTTTTTTCGTTTTGCAGAGTTATCAAAAGAGGCATCGCGTATCATCGAAGCTAAAAATTCATTTTTACTTTTGTACTTAAGTAAATTTCTGAGCCTGTACTTTTTATTTTTACTTGAGTAAAGGAGTTGAGTCAGTACTTCTACTTTTACCAGAGTCTGTTTTTACACAAGTATCTCTTCTGTGAGTACTTTTACCATCTCTGGGCTTCAATTTATATTAAGCAATTGAAAAAAAGTGTTATTTTACGGATTTGTTTTGTTAAATGAGAGATCGTTTCTGTTCATTAACAAAAACATTTAAAAAATTACAGGATAACTGAAAACTTTTACAGAAATTTGTAAGTATTTGAAGAATTAAAAAAAAATTTTTTTTGTTTAAATTACTTTTGTTTTTCAAATCTTGCCTCTTTTGTTAAATTACAGATAAAATCTTCTACTACTCACCAGATGTGTACACACAGTGAAAATACGAAACAAATCTATGCAGTCTTTTTTAAACTTTGCCCTCCAGATTTCCACTGTGTGAGACAACCACCTCCAAATACCCGTTATGCGTTTTTTTTTTTTCTTTTCTTGCGGTCCACACTTCATTTAAATGTGAATCAGTTACATTATTGTGCATGAATGCGGAGCTCAGCTCTTGCATCGGGCGGAGATGACATGTACGACCCCCTTCCTCCCTCTGCCATGGCAACTTCAAGGAAACTGAGCAGGGGATGTGGGAGGAGCGTCGGTCTGAGGTCCAGGTGGTCCAGCCTGCGTAAAAACGCACCGAACACACGCCAAAGTCTTACGAAACGACATCGTAAGCGTCATCCAGCTCCTGGCACCTTTATGAATGAGCTGTTTTTCAGAGAGAAAGAAAGAAAACAACCTGGTGGATTTACTGCTGGAGAAGAAATCAACAAACGGAGTTGAACGCGCTCGTCTGGTGCGTCGCTGCGATCTCTCCAGAAAGCCAACAGTTGGACTGCAGCTTTTTTTTAATATTGTTATTTTTTTGTTTAATTGAAAGAGCCAAAGTAGACAACTTTGCTTTTCAGAAGATTGTCTGTTTCAGCGGCAAGGAGAGATATGTTTAAGAAAACCAAGAGTAAAGTGCTGGTGGATTATGCGTCAGAGGAGGACGACATGTCCTGGCACTATCATCACTCCTACAAGGTAACAGAAAGGAAACAGCGCGAACTGTGATGCTCGTGACAAGACAAAATATCTTTGTATGCTATAAATTTCACCAAGTTTAGTTGTTCAAAAATGACTAATAATGGAGACAAGTGTCACTTTAAAGTAGCTGAAAGGAATATTAAGCACATGGAAATGATGATTTAAAAGTCAGAGTTTGGCATGAAACTGGTTAATTATATTTATATTTATTTTGTTACTTGTAAAAAAAAAAGAAAAAGAGAGACTGCTTGAGGTCTCAAAGAGGAGGCAGATGGAGGAGGAGGAGGACAAGTGCTCTCACTGGTGTCAGGTCAGCTGAGGAGGAAAAAGGCCAAGAGGTCAAAAGACAGAGAATCTAATGTAATTTACATGTGACAAGTGTGTGAACAGGACTGTTTTCTCTGCTCTGGAGCAAATGCATACAGGTGAGTAACAAAGTGCTGTTTAACGTACGACATGAGGAGTCCAACTTGTGTCAGTTCTGAATTTGTTTGCGTTCTTCAAGCTATGAAGGTCACAGTTCTGACTGGAGGCGGTGCAGCTCATAGATGTCTCTTTGTTGTCTTTACGTTATGCTCATATTTCAGCAGGTGAGCAGAAGCACTGTGTGTGTGTGTGTGTGTGTGTGTGTGTGTGTGTGTGAGGTCTATAGAGCGTCAGTATCAGCACTTCCAAACAGCTGGACTCTGTCACGGTGTTGGGGGAGTGAACATGGGGGAGGAAAGGCGTCCAGCAGTCCGGCCTCCTGAGAAATAGCAAAGTGGCATGTTTATCTGTGGAGGCACTTGTAGTCGTGGGTCTCTAACCTGCAACCTGCACAGCCTGCATTAGGTCAGCAGCACAACCTAAATGAGCAGGTTTCAGGTGTTTACTTCTAGTTAAATCCTCAGACTCTTAAATAAGAGGAGGATGTTGGGCAATTGCATTTTCCAAATCTCTGGATAGATAAACTCGGTAAAACTCTCGGGGGTTTGTTGGTTTTTTTCCTCCCTCATAAATGTGGGAGTCAAAATAATGTGCTTTCGTCATACTTGTGGGATCTTATCAGCTCACGCTACGTGTGATAAGAAGCCTTTTTAAACTGTGCGATGAATCAAGGTTTTATGGAGAGATTTCTTTTCTCTTTTGTGGATAGTATAAATCATGCCAACAAGGACTTCGGGAAGTTTTTAATGCACAAGAACTTTGATGATTTGCTTTCCTGTAACGCATGTCAGATTTTATTCACAGCCTGCAGCTCTTTTAGTATTTGAGCAATCTGAGATATCAACCAACGCCGCTTTCCAGCATTTTTCTAATGTTGAGATCTGTGACCCTTGGCTGGCTTCTGCTGGTCCTTCTTAGCTTCCATCCTGGGAACCGGCTCATGTGGCCTTTTACGTCCGTGGAGCTGCGGCAGTTTGCGTCTCCGTTTCCAGCGGTCACCGGAATTACTCGGTTGATCGGAGCAGATCCGAGATCAGTGCGGCAGCTTTCCTTCAGACTTCCTGGGAAAGTCATCAGGGAGGTCTCCTCGAGTCGCCATGGCAGTAAAGTACATCCAGGGGTCAGAGGTTAGATCATAAAATGTCGTAAACATGGCAAAGAGGCAGAGCCGGTCCAGCCGCGATACAGGATGAAGACAGGATAGAAGTTATGATAACACAGTCTGGAAACGCAGCCTCGTTTTTTTTCTCCTTCCCGTTATTCAAACTGAGGCAGATTCAAGGAGCGGGAGCATTTTTTGCGCCAGGATCCTGTTGCACGAGTACCCGTTTGGCTTCTGTTTGAATTCTTCTCGAGATCTTGAAGTTTTCAAAGTTCAAACATGTCAGACTGTTTCAGGAAAATGACTAATCAAGCTTCCAGCTACATGAAAGGGAAATGTAAGAGGGAACTCAGGGATCACAACAGGGCTGTGGCTAAAAGGTGCTTTTAGTATCTATTGATGTGACGCCTATCTTGGCTAATCGGGTTGCAGCTGTGGTGCTATAAAGGTGCTACATTAAAACTGGACTGCTGAATCAAAAGTTCTTTCATGGAGTTGTAGCTCATATTAAAGTCATATGTTTCGTGATTTGCACTTTTTTGAAGATATTATCATCAGAGATACATCCATGAATCTGCTTAGACAGCACATAGAAGCACTCTGCTTGTAACGCCACAACTTTACATTCATGATGTTTTCTCACTTTTATTAAGTATTGCAGAAATCCAGCCATGAAATCACTGTAGACATGACCGGCTGATATCATTTGACGTTCTTTTAATGGTGCAAATTTGTCAAAATGTAATCAGATATAGATTTAAAGAGACCACAGCTGGCTGATTACATTATGTCTCCTGTTTACATCCTCCAGAGATGGTACACGAGATGGGGAAAGCCCCTCGTCTGAAAGATGCCAGGAAATAGTGACAAATGTCAAGTGCAATTGTCCAGACACATTTATATTGTTTGTTTTGTCCAAGCAACAGCTTAAACTCCTACTATATACAGTTTGCTATCATATAGCTCATAGAACAGCAGCAGATCTTTACATGAGCAGAGAGAACAGTTGGCATTCCTGCTTGAAAAGCGACTGAAGTGATAATCGAAATTTGTTTTAGTTGTGGTTCACATGTATAAGGTGGGGCTGCATCATGACTCGGTGGTTAACACCATCACCGCGCAGCTAGAAGGTCGCCGGTTCGCGTCCCAGTGAGGACACCCAGGATCTGTCTGCATGGAGTCTCCATGTTCTCCCCGTGCAGCGTGGGTTCTCTCCGGGTTCTCCAGCTTCCTCCCAAAAACATGCTGAGGTTAATTGGTGATTCTAAATTGTCTGTAGGTGTGAATGTGAGTGTGCTTGGTTGTCTGTCTCTAAGTGTGGCCCTGTGATAGACTGGTTACCTGTCCAGGTGAACCTGCCTTCACCCTGAGTCAGCTGGGATAGACTCCAGCCCCCCATGTGACCCTGGTGAGGATTAAGGTGTATAGATGATGGATGGACAAGGTGAAGTTTTCCTCGGTTTCCTTTGTAATAATTCATACTAACAATAACTGGTCATCGTTATTCTCTTAAGTAATATTAGGGTCAGAATCAGAAACAGTAATATTGACAATTAAAAATCCTTGTCAGAGAAAAATGTAGCTGAAATGTTCGTAAAAGTCCTGATCTGGTCCCTCTGACTGATGTGTTGCTGTATGTAACATCAGATTATCAGTCGTGAGGTGTCAGCGTGTCGGCAGCTTGTTGCTGTTTTGACCTACGTTGTATCCAGTTTGATTTTCAGGGACAGAAGATAAATCTGAAGGCTGGTCAGGTGATACATGGAAGAAGAAAAATCAAAGTTCTGACGCACAAATTTGTTTCCCGCTTTTGAACTTTTTCTCTAGCGTTGCCAGTTGTTGGATCAGTTGACGATTTATCAAAAATGAAACTGCTGGATGCTAAAAGTGAAACTTTGTCAGAGCTGTTTGCTGCTCGTAGAAATGTGAAACGTGACTCTCCACTGCTTTTTGTAAGAAGCCCAGAGATGGTAAAAGTACTCACATTCTTTACTGAAGTAGAGATACTTGTGTCAAAATAGACTCTGGTAAAAGTAGAAGTACTGATTCAACTCCTTTACTCAAGTAAAAGTAAAAAAAGTACAGGTTCAGAAATTTACTTAAGTACAAAAGTAAAAATGAATTTTTAGCTTCGATGATACTCGACAAAAGTTTGAAGAACACAAAATAGGATTGTTTTCATCCTTTAAGAAGCTGCACAGTGCTGCTACAGAGAAACACATCACTGGACAGTTTTCCATTTCAGCAACATGATGAACATTAAACATTATGATCAACATGGAAACACTCGTCTCTTCAAGACTACCAACATCTTTTATGGAGCCTCAGCAGAAGCTGGTTCTCAGAGTTCTCTGGATGAAGACGGGCCCTTTTGGGTCTGAACATCAGTCCTGCAGTGCTAGAAAGCCTCTGGCAGGCAGCTGAGGGTGCTGAGCTTCACTGCTGGGAAAGATAAAGACGTTTGTTGTTCCGTTTTTTACGTCATGTCGTCATCCGCAGAGGTTGAAACAAGTAACGAGAATGTAAGGAGCAGAAAGTCCAGATATTTGTGTTCAAATGTAGGAAGTAAAAGTAAAAAGTGGTCAGAAAAATGATTATTCAAGTAAAGTACAGATGCCTGCAGAATCTACTGAAGTACAGTAACCAAGTATTTGTACTTTGTTACTTCCAACCTGTGAAGAAGCCTAAAAGGTTGGAAAACACCGGTTTTATCTTTACGTTGTGTTTACGAGCTTCTTGTGTTTTCTGTTCTGTAAAATCTTCACTTTCAGAGTAACTACAGCTGCCAGATACATATAATTACAGTTAATACTAAAATGTACAGACGTGTAAAGTAGGAAGAACTGGAAACACTCAAAGTGCAAGTACCTCAAAATTGCATTGTCGTACAGCACGTGAGTAAATGTACGCAGGTATTTTTTCACTACTGCATTTATACAACAAACGCCTGCCTTTATAAGCTTGTAGCATTTGGGGAGGCTGCTGAGTGTTGAGTTGGCTGCACTACTTTTATAATAGTTTTTTTAAACCTGGACTTATCCAGGGAAGTCTCAGTAGCTTTTCCTGAAAAAGAGAACATTGCTGGAAACCACAGTTTGATCCGTTGGCCACCGTGCAGCCACGCTGGAGCAGTTCGGGTCAAGTTTCTCGCTCAGGGGAACCTCAGATCCGGCTCTTTTACTTTCTCCGCCCACATTCATGCAGGTGGTCCAGGACTCAAACCAGCAACTTCCATAAGCTTTGCTCTGTCAGGCTTTCTTTGTTGCTCTCTTGAAATTAAAGCTTGTGTTAACTTCAAGGCAAAACACATGATTGTGTTGATCAGCAAGCAGACAGTATCAAGAGATCGTACATCCTCAGACACAGAGGCAAGGAGAAGGGAAAAAAGGGGGTCGAGTCAAGACAGAAAATCCAGAACTTGGACAATATCATTCCCTTCCTGCCTCCTCGGCGCTGTGGGGCGACTGCAGGCCCAACGCCGGCCTGCTGTCTCAGCACTCTGTTGAAGCTCAGCAGGCTGTCATCAGCTGTGAAGGTGTGTGTGTCTGCGGCTCACGGCGGTAACACACCTGAATACTGAACTATCAGCGTCGTTTGTGAAGTGGGATCATGAGGGCACACATCAGGCCTGAGAAAAACTTCAGACCGCCTCACATCTAAATCATGAAGCCATGCAGAGGATAAGGAAGCTTAAGAAGACCTCCTCCCCTGCTGGAGGGGTTAAAGACAGCGGAAATCAAACGTTTGTTTTGTTCACTTTAAGTCATCACAGACATGATGCCAAGCATACGGGGAGGCTTCTGGGCGTTCTGGTTTTGTTTTGCTGCTGTCACATTGTTATCACATTGTTGTTCCCTAAGAGCCCAGGTGTTATCAAGACTGGAGAAAAGGTTCTAAGTGCTGTCGGTATTTACCTGTCTGTAATCATTTGCTCTCATGCTTGTCTCCTATTGACGTTTCTTTGGAAAACACGGCCTGCAGTTCATCCCAGTTCAGCAGAGAACACGTTTGTTCCGTGACTGTCGGTGGCAGCGGAGTCGCTAACGAACTCCTGGGAG
Organism: Stegastes partitus; assembly: GCF_000690725.1. Lineage (NCBI taxonomy): Eukaryota > Metazoa > Chordata > Actinopteri > Pomacentridae > Stegastes > Stegastes partitus. The sequence goes on from NW_007578839.1 coordinate 134,539, forward strand.
CTCAGAAGTCGTAGTTTTTTCACACAGTCTGCAAACACTTAAAACAAGACGCAGAATATAGTCATTTAATGTTCTAAGTTTATATGTATATGAAGCAATTGGGGGGAAAAAAAAGTATTTTACAGATTTTTCTTGTTTTGTTAAACTACAGATAATTTTGAGTCAACACACAGAAAACAGAGAATTTATTTACCTGAAACATTTTACAGCTAAAATTACACATGTTCTGGGTTGAAAGAATTTAAAATAAGTAGTTGACCAAGAATTTATCAGATCGTCCTCATTTTGTTAAATTATAAATGACTTCTTTTAATCTTACAGACTCAGTATTTCTTTACATGTTGACTGTAGAAAACAAACAAACCCCCAAAACAAGCCCAGACTGAACATAATATCCAAATTAACAATCTGCATCTTTAGTTGTTCTTTTACAGCGTGACCATAAAGTTATATTTAAATCCACTAAAATCTTTTTGGTTCCTTCCCACCGTTGCCATATGACATATGCTGAGAACTGCTGCACTGTATAAATAAAATTGAATTTAATTAAAAATATAAATGTACAGATATTTGCCATTATCTTCACTGTTTAATGTAATTTTTTAATTCTAATTTTAATTCATTAATTTTTACACATTAAAATATTTCCCTATTTTTGTACATGTTTTTTTTCTGGCAGCCTTGCTGCCAGATTTTTATTTTATTTTTTTTACAGGATTTTTCTTTTTACAGTCTATTCCTTTAACTATATCGCCCTGTGGTGCAGTGTCATGGTAAAACATTGTGGGGATCCTGTGTTTAGAGAATGTGGGTTATTGTTGGAGTACGAGGGCTTTGTACAAATCCAGAGTGTCTTTATTGCCAAATACGCTGAGTGTTGGAACTCTGAACTAAAATTTACACGCAGATACAAAGAGAGGAAGAGAAAAAACGGCCCCTGAGGTGTGAAATAAGAACTCTTGTTTTCTGTTGTCAGGAGCCTTTTTTCAGCCCCAAACTCCTTCTGTCCCTGAATCTCCTCCTCCTTCACTCTCTCCTGCTGTTCTGAAGTGGTTCATGCTAACAGTAGTCAACAATCAGTGTGTGTGTGAGTGAATGTGTGTCTTTGATCAGCTCCGGTGGCGGAGAACCAGCAGACTTTGCTCAGACATGTCCAACCACCATTTCTCCTCCTCTCTCCCATGGAGTCGTTAGATCTTATAAGTTCTTACGGCTTTGATCATTTTTGCAGGAATTCTGGCTCCGCTTCAGTAGTCTGAGGCTCAGCTGCACGTCTGATGACTTGTAGCTGCTCTCTTCTCATGATTTAATGCCTTTAATTACGAGGGCAAGTCAAGGCAAACTGCAAGTGCAACGGTTCATATCAATCAAAATGTACTGTAAGGCAGAAAACACTCACTGAATGTAACTTGCTCAGGATTGGAAATATATGATTTATGATTACCTCTAGTATGTTTTTGAACTTAAAACAAATCTGTCTCCATTTAGGTGTAAAAGAAAATAAATTTATTCCCAAGGCATGCCACAGCCACAGGATGGAGGAAACAAACGGAGAAACAAAGGCAAGCTGATCTAGTTAATGAACTCTAAGGAGAAAACAGGCTTAGGTGGTCCGAATGAGCAAACAAGCCCAAAGGGGGACAGCAAGAACAGATACTGGTAGATCAGGCAAGAACAGGAAGAGGTGCAGAGTCAGGTTGCAGGTACAAGTGGCTGGAATGTGATGGCATGAAACAGCGCCTGGCAGGGAACAGGTGGAAATGGCCGGTGGAAATACTGAGGGGCTGATGGAGGAGTAGGTGAGGTGTTTGGGAAAGTTGGGCGAATGGGACTGGGGAGAAAGCCTGAGGGCATCTGCAGGTGGTGAATGGTAGGAGCTGGTAAAGATGCCTCAACTTGCAGAAGGAAGTGAAGAGAAAGAGTGGGTGAAAGGAACAACTGAGGCAGTAACGGGGATGAAAGTGATCATCAGAGTTTCTAGTGGGCATTGGGCAGAGTCCAGGTTGTCCACTCTGATCCTGTTTGTGATGTTCACGGACAGAGCTCGAGGTGCTGCAGAGGTGAGGAAGGGTCCAGGATGGTGACCTTAGAGTGCCGTGTATGCTTTTGTGCAGATGATGTGCTTCGATTAGCTTCATCAGACTGTGATCTTTAGCATGTACTGGGGCAATTTGCCACCATTTTATTCTTGGATCTTCTTTGAACTACCGGTGGCTCGGTGGTTAGCACCATTGCCTCACAGCTAGAAGGTCGCTGGTTCGCGTCCCGGTGAGGACACCCGGGATCTTTCTGTATGGAGTCTCCATGTTCTTCCCGTGCAGTGTGGGTTCTCTCCGGGTTCTCCAGCTTCTCCCACACAGTCCAGAAACATGTTGAGAACTTCGGAAAGAAGGCGCCCAGGAGGCATCTTAATCAGACCTGTGCTACCTCAGCTGGCTCCTTCTAATGTAAAAGCTGATGCTGCCTGAATTTGTCTATCGCACACTCCACTTTCTTATCATTCATGAAGAAGATCCCATCCATCATCTCTACACCTTAATCCTCACTAGGGTCGTGGGGGGCTGGAGTCTATCCCAGAGGGAAGGCAGGTTCACCTGGACAGGTCGCCAGTCTATCACAGGGCTACACTTAGAGACAGACAACCAAGCACACTCACATTCACACCTACGGACAATTTACAATGATTCATCAAAAAAATAAAAATGTAATGTTTAATTTCTCTAAATACGTTATTTGCCAGACTCTATTTTGGTGTCTATATCATACATATCTATATATCATATATATATCTATGACTGCAGATCTTTAAAATTATGCAAAATTTGACATAGCTCCTTAGGATACTTTGCTGTTTGAGAAATACGGAAGCAAAAACAAGAATCAAAATATTAGATAAATGTCTGAGAGACATAGGCTCAGTTTCCAAGACATGGATTAGACCAAAACCTCAATCGAGATCTTCATTAAACTTTCCAGGGCCTAATCCGTGTCTGGCAAACTGTGTCTGGCAAGATGTGCAACATTTTAAGATGCAGGGTGCATGATGTTGTTTATTCTGTAAAAGGTCTCTACAAATCTCGTGGCAGTGTGTTCCAGGCCAAGTTAGAGTTGACTCAAGTCCAAAGTGTCATGCCTGCAGGGTCTGGGTTTTTAAATTCATCATGGTGTTCGTCATTGTCTTTAATATTAGATGTGCTGCAGTTATTTAAACAAAGTGCTTCACATCAAATAATAGGAACAATAACAGAAATATACAAAGGATCTATTAAAAATGGAAAAAAAAGCTTGGAGACAGAAACATAATGGAACCAAAATAGAACCGTTAAATCTAAATAGTGGTGCACACAGCGAAGGCAGTAGGTCACGGGTTTGTTTTCACTTTCTTTTGTTCAAATCTGCCCCCGGAGCTCGGTGGTTTCCCTTCTGTCCTCCCCCGTCCCACATCCATCCATCCATCCCTCCATCTCGCCGTCCAAACACAGCGTGTTTATGTTCCAGCTCTAAAACGGTTGCCTCCTCTTCTACAGGAAGACACACTCTGCACACACGGCGAAAAATGTGGAGCGTTTAGGGGTCGCTGTTTGTGTTAACTGGCTGTGTGTGTGTTTGTGTGTCTCAGGACAAAGACATACAAGGAGAGGAAGAGGACGAGGAAGCCGCCACGGCAGCGTCCAAGGTAAACAGCAGCTTCGCAGCTATTTGGACGGAACACAGACACAAACACGCTATCTGCTTCTAAACTAGACTCATTTTAGGCTGTTTGACTTGTTACCCTGGAAGATATGCCCTCACCCAACACGCTCTTATCTTCTCACACATACTGTCACAAGTCCACCTCAATAGAGTCAATCCTACGTCACCATGAACATCCCTACGCTTCAGATGACCTAAGTGCCTCGAATCCAGACTCAGACTCTCTCGGCAGTTTCTTCTTGACACCAAAGTGTTTGACGGTACGGCTGAGGAGAGTCATAGGACCGTCCTGTTTATCTGTAAACACACCAGCCTTCAGCCTTATCCTTCACCTTATCACTGGAAAACTGGTTTGTTGTTATGGTGCATGTGTGTGTGTGTGTACTATTATCCTTATCATCAGACAGACACGTAGGAACTGTGGCATGAGGTCATTTCGATCATCAGTGTGCTTTTGGTGTCGCTGTTTTCTTATCTTAGTTTTGACTTCTGGAGTCCTGCCGGCCGTTTTGATTTGTTGTCGCAACCTTGGATCTTTTTTCTGGAAGAAAAGAAAAGAAAAATGCAAAGTTAATACTGTAAGATGGAAACAACATTTTAACTTAGAGCGTTTTATTCATATTTTAACACAGAGACCCCTGTATCCCGAGGCCTACAGGTTACGTTGAGGACTTAAAGGATAATTCTGATCTTCTTTGTCTTGTGTCTTATTCTTGTTGTTTTCCCCATTGATTTTAACCACGATAATGTGTTTGTGTGTAATCAGGTTAATTAATACGTTTATTGAATACTGTTTTAAACAAGTCAGGCGGTGCACGAAGTTAGTCAAACATCTTTACGAGAAAAAACAGAGAAAAAGTAAACAGTAAGGTTTTTAAGCAGACTAACTGTCGTAAACATGCATCCCAGTTTGCACACAGACTTCCTGGTTCGACTCAACCTGCTAGACTTTCTGAGTACAACGAGGCTTTGTCAACGTTTTACAGGCAAAGCTTTCACCTTTTGGTTTTGATTAATTTCTGAATTGTTGGGTCGTATACAACCTGTCTGACTACTTATTTTGTTGTAGCAGTGACGAATGATAACATAACTGCTACGCTAAAATTAAACTATTCGTCTGTGATTGAGCCCAGGGCTCGTCGTGAACCCGTTCAACCTGCTCTGTAGCGAAGGATGTGCCTGTAGCTCAGCAGCTCTGTGTGACAGCTCTGTGAAGAAAAGTAGAACAAACTCAGAAGAAAGACTCCCACGAACAACTAGAAGCAACTAAATGTCAGCAGCTGTTTACATTTATTATTATTAGTGAGTTTTGTTAATCTGATGCAGAGTCTGTCTCAATCAAAGTAACATTTAAAACCTGTCAGATTGTAAAGCAGTTGAGGAAAGTGACAGACACAGGTGTTGTTTGAGATTTTGACAACTTGGTTTGCAGCTCAGCTTCCTTCCATCCTGCCATGTCGACCGCCGCAGCATTCCAGTTTTGGTAACATGTTATTATTATATGAAAGCAAACGACTTTTAATGTAGTTTTAATGGTGCATTCTGATTCAGTGACTTAGCCAACTTAGGAAGAACTTTACACACAAATATATTGATGGATTTTCAGAAAGCTGCTGCGACCCAAACCTAAAGCCCCAAATCTCCCCTCAGCTGACTGTCAGTGGTTTCCAAACAAAACTAGGGGAAGATGTCTGTAAAGGTTGTTGGTAGGTGGAAAAAGGTTGGGATTTTAGGGTGAATTAGGTTAAAAGGGGGATACTGATTCTCCTTTTATAGATGCTCAGCTAGACCAGCTTCATGGTCGTCCCTGTAAACTTTGTAGATTATGTTTTTATGAGGCAGCTTTACGAGCACGTGACCTTCGTCTGTGAAGGTGATTTTTGCCTCATCTTTCTCCTCATGAGCGATATGCATCATCTCATAATCTGTGCTGACAGCAAGTCTTTACTCAGAGGTGTAGTCGTGTCCCAACTCCTTTGACTGTGCAAAGCTCACACAGGCGATGTATTGTCTTCACGTATAGCCGCCGTATGCGACCTTGTTCACAGGACACATTTCACGACCTGTCCTGTTTGTGAGGGTCGGGGTGGCTGAGCTGCAGAAGGGAAGGAAATGCAGCATTCTTTCGAGGAGCTGGCCTTTTTGGACTGGAACAATCACTGTGGAAGAAAAACAAGGCTGAAAATAGCCACAGACTGCTTGGACACTGTGGACGGCTACAATTCTTCCACCGTCCGCTGTTTTATGCTCATATTAGGACACACAGAAGTGTACATGGAGTCTGGAAGAGGACCTGTAGCTGCAGAAGCTGATTGCATTACATAGGAGCTTCATTCCAGAGTGCTTTATATTGACTTTTACGTTAAAAAAAAGTCTTAGTAGCAAGACATTCATGTTCCTGTTGCTGATATCATGTGTTTCCTGCTTACTTTAAGCTGTAAACTAAAAGTTAGAAAACATTTGGCTGATTAAGTGATCAGTTGCTCATTCAAACTGCAGATAATTTGGCAAACAACTCTGATGATTGATAAAAATGAGGAATTAGGATGTCAGGATATTAGGTTTTTACGATACAGTTGTTGTGGCTGAACGTTTAGCGTATTGGTTCTGTTCTAGTAAATGAATGATGCTCCACGTTAGAGTCCATGGAGGAACCATAACTGTAATGCATGTTGTTCTTGTGTTGGAGTGTCAACCCGACAGTTACTGGAGCTGGATTAGTCACGATATTGTTAGATTGTATTCTCAACATGATATCGATATTTTATTTTTTAATATCAAGGTTATTGCGACAACCACTGGTAGGAACAGTGTTGACCTTTTTTATAATTATGCAACTTTTTGCTCAGAGGCAGGTGGGAAGATTAACTCTGTGACTCTCAGGCCGCACCCAGTTAGCTTAGCATGAAACTAGCTAGCCTATATGAAATGTAACACCAGTAAAACCACAACAATGCTAAAGATTAAACTAATGAGATCTAACATGTCGATTAACGAGCTTAAAACATGCTGGTAGGAAGATTTTATTACCTTCGTACAGAACCTCGCTTGTTGTCTAAAGTCCTTATGCTAAGCTAAGCTAACTAGCTGAAGACCTTATAGGGGAGGGGCTTCTTTTTAACATTACCAGCTTACTTTACAGAATTCATCCATCAGTAGAAATCAACAGGTCACACCAAGGACAGCGATTATCTGACGCATGTCCCAGCTCTTCCCCAACAAGCCAATCTCAGGCTTTGTAACATCTGAACTGGGAAACGTCCAGCGACTTGTGTTACTGCACCAATACAGCACTGAAACTTTGTGTGGTACAAATATAACCACTTGGGAAAAACTTTTTAGATGCTTTTTAAAGCATATTTTTAGGCAACATCACAAGATTTGTTTGGTAATTCTTTGCACACAGTTCTGTTCCAGAGGTTCCTCATTCATTTAGATTGAGAACTGGTCTTCTTACCACAGAGGCCTTTGGTACTTGGCCTTACCAAGAGACGTACTGAGTGGCGAGAGTTGCCTTTAAGAACTTTGCTGTAGATTCTTTTTGAATGTATGGACATGGGAATATGTCTCAAATTGTCAAGCAACTTCTTTAGGTTGGCTGCTTGTCTGAGATATTATATTTCGACATGTTTGATAACAAAGCAGTATTAATATTCTGAAGCAAATGCAGAGGATGTATCAGACAGAGAGAAAGAGAAAGGATAGGACTACGTAAAAAAGCACAAGTACATCTTGAGTTTTATCCACCCTCCACTAGCGAAGACCTGTTTGTCCCTCATCTTCAATTCATCCAGCATTTTAAAAAATCAAACGCCTCCATTTCAGAGGTATGGTTTAGTGCAATGAGAGCACTATTGTTCAGCCAAGCGTGGAGCTGTAGGAAAAGCTCCCCCACGAAGCGAGCCAGTGAGCTGCTTGGTTTACCTTCTGGCCGGAGAGATTACTGGTCATTGAGCTGCTTTGGATCTGGAGGCCTCGAGGTTAGTGCTGAGGAGAGTAGTGAATAGGCATCCCTCTGTATGTGCAGGCATGCATGCGTGCACATACACAGCTGGAATTCAGCTACACACACACACACACACACACACACACACACACACACACACACACACACATACACACACACACACACACACACACACACACACACAGCCTACATGCAGAGAGACTCCCATCTGTTTTGGCGTCTCTGGTTTCTGTTCTGCAAAGCTCGAACTACTGCAAATCTGATCCAGTTTACACCTCAAGGCGCACAGAAAACGAGGGCTTAGAGTCAGAGGGTGTTGAAATAGCGGAGATTTGATAATATTTTTTTCTCGGTGCCCACAGGCATGTTCACGATAATCAGAAGGATATTTGTCTTTTTCGTTTATCAGCAAAGTGCCTGTTTAATACAAAAGCAAAATCTGTCAAATGTGACATGACTGCAGTGGGATGACGAGTGTTTTCATGTGTGTGTTACAAAGATGTAGAGGGCAAAGAGTTCTGCAAAGTTTGTTTGACCTAAACGTGGACATTGGGGAGCTTGATCTCAGACCTGGTGATAGATCTTATTATAGATGTTCCTGTTTGGTTTTTCCAAGACGACTGCTTTCATATTCAGCGTGTTTGCTTGTTGTCGCTGCATCCTCCGGTCCTGTACATACAGTAACGGATGTTTGTCGTGCATTACCTCAAATAAAGCTTTGAACTAAATTCCTCCTCTGTATGTAGAATATAGAAACAAAGGCAGCAGTCTAAAGGGGTCGTCAGGGTCGAACCCAGTGATCACATAACGCTGCTCGCACTAAGACTGTACAGTAAAGCCAAGGCAGGCACGGATGTGAGCGGGAGTAAACATCCTGACTTTGACAGTTGACATTGGGAATTCTTTGCAGGTGAGGAACAAAACGTTGCTCCATAATCCCTGGGTCGAGCTGTATCTGTGCTCCGAGAAGGAATTCTGATGGGCTCCCTTCAGAGGGAGTGGAGGGCCTCCCACTGGAATGTGCCAAACGGTACAGCCAAGTCAATGCCGCTCAAGTTTATTGTCCAAAGAGCAAGAGGACAGTTTCCCTGTCTACGACTATTTGTGGCACAACATTTTCCTTAAAAGAACACATGAACACTTTAGGAAATACACTTAAGTGTTAGCTGGGACGAGGGACAGACCAGTTATTGGTCTGGCCTTTGGCCCATCTGCTTTCAGATGTGGACCTTAGTGGGCAATAAATAGCTACTATGATAGAACAGTGAAAGATTAAGAAGATAGAGAAGAACAGCAGTCGGAACTGCAGGAGACAAACTGATCGATCTCAGTTGATCCCACATAAACAGAGGAGAGCTTCCTGATTTAATCGCTCCTATTTCTGTTTTACATATTCACTTATCGTCACCCTTGTCAGTGAAGAAGTCCAGTTATGAATGACAGGTTCTCTGCTGTCACATGCTGTTAAAACATTACATTTAATGTGTGTTGGTTCCAAATATCAGTTACCGGCCCATCTCGTTTGCTAGTCCATCCATCCATCATCTATACATCGCTTAATCCTCACTAGGGTCGTGGGGGGCTGGAGTCTATCCCTCAGGGTGAAGGCAGGTTCACCAGGACAGGTCACCAGTCTATCACAGGGCTACACTTAGAGACAGACAACCAAGCACACTCACATTCACATTTTTTGATCAATTTAGAATCACCAATTAACCTCAACATGTTTCTGGACTGTGGGACGAAGCTGTAAACATGGAGACTCCACGCAGAAAGATACCTGGTGTCCTCACTGGGACGCCAACTGACGACCTTCTAGCTGTGAGGCGACGGTGCTGACCACTGAGCCACCTGCAGCCCTCTTTCATTTAAAAAAAATTAAAAGTATTTTCTTTCTTTCTGACCTTCTGCTTACTTGAAAAAGGCAGGTTTAAAGTGTACATATGGATGGATGGACGATTCAGATTCAAAGGAGAACCATTAGTTCAGAACCAGTAACAAGTTTTCCTCAGTGTCTGAACATATGGCTGCGTTTCTAAACTCCTGTGAAACTGATTTTGTGAAATCCTCCTCCACAGGGAGCATAAATTACTCACAGATCCCATCAGAGATAACAAGCTAACATGCAACAGATGAGGAAAGTCGATTTAAGTCAGCAACTCAGAATCACGTGTTCTCATGTCTGCTGGTTTCTGTCAGGAGGCCAAGGTGAAGAAGATCATGTCCAAGAAGGAGAGGAGGGAGAAGAAGATGTTCTCCTCCAAAGACGATGAACACTTCCTGCTGACCGGAGTCAAGCTGGCTGATCGCAGAGGGTGAGGCGACGCTCTGCAAGGCTTTATCACACAACAGCAGAGAAAACTAAATTTGGTAATCCGCACAATGACAGGTGGAGACGAGTAAGAAAGAAAAATTAGCTTCACATTGTGCTTCAAGCAAATGTGTAAAGTACTGAGTACATTTACTCAAGTACAGCTTTGAGGTACAAACTTTAGTTGAGTGCTTCTGGTTTACGCCTGCTCCTCTACATGCTGTCTGCCACCAGTTACCTCACAGTGTTTTTAAATAAGCAAAGAAATATGACGAGTAAAATGTAATTCATTAAAACGTCAATTATTTTTCACATATGTCGTTACATCACGGGATTTTTTTTTTTTTAATGAAAGCATTAACGTTAGTAGCCAACATGTAAATGATTCATATTAAGTCAAATGTAACTGTTTTATACATTATCTATAATCATATTTTAATCAACGCAAAGTAGCTGTTACCTGTAGCTGCTTCACCAAAATGAATATTTGCATCTGAAATGTGACAAATTAATCTCCAAATTTTTAGAAAAGTATATTATTTGAGTAATGTAAAGAGTTACTTAATGGGTTTATTCAGTCAGTTAATCCTCTGAACCCCGAGCAGGTCATGGGCTTTATTTGCTGCTGTCTTATTTTTACTCACTGTGGCCTCATTTGTTTGACTGCAATATAAAGTTCTGCTCTTCTATGGAAACAGCACAATCATGAATAGAAGCAGAGACGTCAGAATGTTGTTATGCAGGACAACAAAGGTAAAATCCTAAATATCATAAAGCAGAAAAAAAGGTGCTTATTGTACAAAATTTAAAAAAAAAGAAAAAGAAAAAAGAAAGGAATCAACATGTACAACATTTTTACAAGTACATGTGTTACCAATGTTGAAAAATGGTGACTGTGCACACTTCAGAAATTTTACTAGTCACATATTTATGTAAGCAGACCTATGTGCTGTGTGTACACAGCCTGCAGTTCAGCCCAGTTGGGGCAATATTTTTTAGAAGTTTTTGTCACGCAGCTTCATGCCTTCAAGCTTCCTGGTTACAATGAGGAGCACAGATGTTTTTTTCAGGACTTTTGGGCTCTTTTGGACCCCAGGTCATTTGGTTTAGGTGGCAGGTATAGTTTTTTTATTGTTGAAGATTTTTTTAAAATATAAAAATCATCAACAAATATTTAGCACATGTTCTTTCTTCAAAACACCTTCTAGGTCTGGAAACATGAAAGTCCTGAACAGGGTTCATGCAAACAATATATTTTGGTGAATTTATAAATGATTTAGCTAAACTATTGAAGTTTACATTTGCTTGTTTTTTCTGGTTTCTTGTATGTTACACNAGTTTACATTTGCTTGTTTTTTCTGGTTTCTTGTATGTTACACATGATTCTTTCATGACAAAAGCAAAACATCTTTGGGTTTTTGCAATTTCTGGTTATGATGAAATGGTGTAATTTAGGCATCAAAATAAAGCTTCCACAGTTGCATTAAATGTGAAAACGGTTTGATGTGAAACGTTTTCACACTACAGCTAACCATCACCTAAATTTTCAGCTTTTTGCTGAGCTGTGTCACTGTTTTAGTCCAGTTCTCACACTTCTATTGTTCACAGCATCGTTTTTGGCAGCAGTAGCTCCAAAACAAACACTGTACGGTACCTGCTCATCACCAAGCTGCACTCAGTGACTCGCTGGTGAACACAGTGGAGCATTTAACAGCTAAACAGCCAAATATTTTCCTTAGGAGCTGGTTGAAGCCAAATAGAGAGACGGCAATGGATTTGCATTCACTGTGCAGACAGAAGTCCAGAGTCTGTAGCTGCTGGATGTGTTTGCCAACGCATTCAGCATGTCACAGAGCCCGTGTCTCTACGGGACAGCAAAAGGTTTTCCATACAAAGGTGATGATAAGCCAGGCCTGTTTGCTCCCGCTGTGTTCAAGTGGCCCACACAACGTTCTAATAACATCCAGCAAAATGTATGTCACACTTAACCAGTTCAGTTCTGGTGTACGTCACGTCAAGAGAGTCGCCTTCTGCAGCCGTCATTGGTTCAAGTGTCTGAAGGAAAAAACGTTTATGCTCTTGACTAGAAAGAATGAAGTCACTTGTATTTGTTTATATGTAAGACAGAGCTTCATTTGCCAGCAGTTATTAACATTCAGACGCCCTGAAGAGGTGAAGAGGAAAATGCCAATTAATCAGCTCCATCTGACAAACAACTTATTGTGGCTCATTGTGTGGTGAATGTTCCAGCGTTAGGAGGTCTGTTCTAGTCACCCTAACCCACCCAGTCGGGCCTATTCATGGTAAAGGTATGAGTCATTTAAAGTGTTTCTTCTCCGTGTTTCCTCAAAGGTCTCACAAGAAAATCAAGGACGATGAGAAGGAGAAGGAGAAGAAGGACAAGCCAGAGAAGGGCCACTGTTTCTGGGAGAGCGTCACCATGACCATGAGGCAGATCTCACCCGCTAAGAAGCTGGAGAAGATGGAGGGCTGGGAGCCGCCGCAGCTGGAGAGCTTAAACGAGACTGTGACTGACGAACCGGCGGTGCAGAAGAACCAGAGAGGGGACTTGGGGGTGTCCCTCCCCGACTCCCTAAGCGTGCCGTTGGAACTGGCCTCGTGGGGGGGCCGCGGTCTGGAGGAGGACTCCTCCCGCTACGCCAACCTGTCAGACGCCAACGATTCGACGGCTGCCGTCAGGTGGACGGCCCGGGCCAAGGTCAAGCTGGCCGGCATCAGCAGGATGAGCAGAGGGATCGTGTCGGAGGGCGCGTGGGAGGGCTTCAAGTAGCAGCCGACTCTCCTCATCGATGAAGATCTGAACCAAATACCTGCGTGATGTGTAGTCGAACGTGAACGTCGACACGGTGTTGAGATGCTGTAGTGAATCCCTGAATATAACACATGAAGTTTTTTTTTTTAGTCTTTCTTTTTAGCTTTGATGACGATATATGCCAATTTTTATGAATGAACATTTGATTCACTGGCGCAAATCTCAACAAATGAAAGCCTTAAACTACTGTACCGTTTCAACTGTGATGTCCACTGGCCTCACGTTTAGATGTCTGATATTGCCAAGAAATGAGAAGGTTGATTATCAAAGAGAAATGATGAAGAATTATGCAAACCTGCTACTGAAGACTGTTTCTGTCCGTCTCCCTTCTTTTCCTTCTATGCAGTTTACAGCATCTGAGCGAAGAATGTCTGAAGCCTTTAAGTTATGTTTCAATAATGGGCTGTGCAATCATGAAACAGCTTGTAAAATCAGTTTGGGATCTGAAATACCAGTGTGTGTGTGTGTGTGTGTGTGTGTGTGTGTGTGTGTTGTGAAGTGACAAGCTTGTTTGTTTGGTTGAGGTCCAGTTCTCCTGTTGTACTGGGAGCACTGGGGTGATGCCACGCTCACGTCACAGCAGAGTCACAGTTAAAGTTCTGACTTGTGTGCTGCGTTCGTTTCAAAATCTAAAACATAAAATGATAATCACTAACATTTGGCACTTCCTAATGCAGAAGTGCTTTAAAATCAAACAAACATTCACAAGAGCGAATGATGTTCAGTGTGATTAAACACAAATTCAATGGATATTTAGACATATTGTCAATTCATAGTGTAATCAAAGAATCATCTCATACGACATGAACTCGGCAGAATGAATGCAAAGAAATAGAATCGTCTGAATCTGATGCTGAATATTTAAAAAGCCAAACTTTGTACGCTGAGAAGCTTCTCGAGCGGCTGCTCCGAGCACCGATGACGTGCCTTGAATCAAGAAAAGGACATCATGTGTTTGCTGTAAGTTTGAGCCAGACTGCTGAGCTCATCCCACCGCCTGCTGCTGGTGCAGGTAGTCCGTCTACCCAGCATGCACCTGTGCTGCACCGGCTTCCTGGTGTCCAGTCACAAACCAGCATCTCAGGATGACGTGAACGTCACCAGCAGAAGCAGCAGGTGTTTATTTTTGTTTTTAGTCTTTAACGCTGAGTGTACATATCTTTTATATCAGATAGAAAAGACGTGAGTCAGTGGACGGGGATTTCATTCCTACGATGATTTTCTTTTTTTAAATGTGAAAACTTTTCAAATGTACTCGTCACGAGTCTCTTCTTTTTAATCGGTCTACTGAATTTGTTTGAAGTCATCACAGCCAGAAGTGTCCACAGATGCAGCTCCACTGCCAAGGATGCCTGTATTTATTCACTTTTTTCAAAAAGAATAAAGATCCTGTCTGACAGTTTTGCTCTACTTCTTTCAACACTTTGCTGTTTTAGGTCAACATGCGATCTGCTTTACTGTCAACACAAATATGAATTTCACTGGTACAGTCGACCAAACATTTGAAGCTGAGCCACTTTAAAAGCAAACACCAGAGAAATATTGTTGTGTAAACACCAGTTCACTGCACCACCTTCATTCACTAGAGACTAGGGATGGACCGATACCTCTTTTTGATTTCCGATACCGATACTTCAACTTTGAGCATCTGCCTATACCGATACCGATACCATCTCTCCTCCTAAACTTCTTTGGAAATACCTTATTTGCATGGATACATTTGTTTAAGATGCTTTATCAAAAGCCTCAAACTATTAAAGCATGGACTTTGCTTTTCTAAGAAAGGAAAAAATAGCCAAAAGCATGTCTCACAGTGAAACTGTAGCTGCTTTATTTGAGCTGCAGTCAGACCACAGTGTGCACTCAGAGCCATTCACATATTTAGAACAGATCACAATGACACAGCGACATTAAGCTGCAATTTAAAGGTTAAATTACCAAAACATGGTATTAAATAATAGTACCACTAATAGCCTCTCTCGGCTCTGCGCATGAGCAGTAGTAAATGAGGCCGGAAACGTTGTGACCTGCTGCAGGATCGGATCCAATAGGAAGGTTGTGTCTGCAGAGCCGGAGAGCCCCGTACAGGCTGCTGGTAGAGGCTGGACTCGTCTGCTACGGCCCTATAAGTGCACGGCTTCTAGTTCGGGTGCGCGACGTAGTTTTAAAGGGTGATTTCACTCAAAATATACTTCCAATTTTAAAAAAAATATTTAAGAAGAGTATTTTTAACCCCTTACTGCTCCCACGACCCGCCGGCGGGACCACTTTCCAAAAACATTACAGCCAGATGTGCGCATGCTCCACAATCACGTTTCCCGACAACATACACATCAAATGAAAGCTCACAGTCGCCTCTTTCCGATGACATAAACCTTTTGACCTGCAGCAACCACAGCGTTGACACAAAGACTTTTTGTACAGAAAAGCAAAATGTTAAAATCCGAGTTTTCTTACTTTTGAAGGCTCTCTGCAGCTCAAACATCGCTCATTCCTCACCAGCTTGGTCTCATTCTGTCCGGACAGAACCAGTCAACATCATCCCGTAAAATAATTCGGTCCGTAAAACGTATTTAGATCCTCAAAGGCACAAACTCTGCAGTAATGTCTTCCCAGCTTGAGATCAGCTCCGGCTGTTTTATTCATTTCTTCTGGCAAAATCAGCCTGAATCTATTTCAGATCGCGCTGAAAGCGCTACAGGCAGCTAGACGGACGGCTCAGCTTTTGATTGACACCTAGTTTGGCCAATAGGAGGGCTTTGGGGGTGAGTGACAGCCTGAAGGGCCAATGGAGTGTCTCAGACAGTCAACTTGTAGCCAATGAGCATACGAACACGTGGATGTGTCGGAAGGCAGGATTGTGTGTGTGTGTGTGTGTGGCGGTATCGGATCGGCCAGTTACCACTGTGAAGTTAATCATCCCATACCGTAATTTCGTCCAGTATCGGCCCGATACCGATACCCAGTATCGGATCGGCGCATCTCTACTAGAGACCATTAGTATTTATTTTAAAACAGCTGTGCTTTACTTCTAGTTGGGAGCACAAAGGGGAGGCCTGCAAATAAATGGCACGAAAAGGTTGGGACAAGTTTGCTTAAATGATCTTTTTATAATGTACAAACCCATTATGATGGATACTTAAGTCTATAATTTAGTCTTCAGATCACTAATGTATTCCAAACATCTAGAAAATATGGAATAAACTGGCGCAAAAGGTGGTACAGATATTTACTGTTAGAACTTTTCATCTTGCCTCGCCATATCTCAGTCCCCATAAAACGAAGCTTCGTGTCACTAAGTCTTTCTCTGTCCAATCGTTTGCTAAAGTCAACCAAAATCCTTCACCGGCCAACATCCGAAGCTGAACCACTTTAAAAGCAAACACCAGAGAAACATTGTTCCGTACATACCAGTTCACTGCATGTTCAGCACCAATAGAAAACTCAATATATTGATCAGGTTTGGCCATTAAATTGGCAACTTCTCCTTTGTTCCTATGATAAAAATGAAGAGAGACATGAGTAAAAACAGGTTTTTAGAAATATTTAATCATTATATATCTAGTCCCTGCCCCATAAAATTCATGATCGTACCATCAAGAGTATTGGAATAGTAAAGGAATATTACAAAAGTTGGAGGAAGGATACAAAATTTGTTGTTTTTCTGTCCCATAAATGTTTTACATCTCCTCCGTCTGTCGCTTTACAGTTCTGACAAAAGTAGAAAAACATGTACAGCTCGTGGAGGCTTTACGTAACTTCTTTTTTTTCTGTTTAGTTTTGACGCTTCCAATGCACACAGAGCCGAGCGGGAGTTCACAAAGGACGACATCCAGTACGTAAACAGAGACTCAAACATGACATGCAGTTATTGCAGAAAAATGCCACCGAAACGAAAACAGAGCAAGAAGCAGTTTAAACTCCATTAAATAAGTAACACGAGTCGTCTTTCTCTGCCTCGCCGTAACCTCTGTAGTTCACAACCTACCACCGTAAACATGCTAACACTTGTTTTACACAGAAACCCTTTCAAAATACTCATATTGCATTTACATAATACTATTTAGTCCCTCTGTCTGGAGGAGCCTTTTCCTGTCATGAAGACAAATATTTGTGCAGAAGGAGGAAAAACAGAGTTTCTTTTATATTTCTCCCACATTCTTAAAATCGACAAACACAAACATGTAATCTTTCCCACGTCTTATGGAAATATTTGTGCGCATGGAAGTAAAAGACATTAAAAACGCCACTTCTTTCAGTTGAAGCCCTTTGTATTTGGGTAAACGACATCGAGGTCTCGTAAACGCTCCCGGTGCTTCAGGTTGAAGAGCAACGTGGAGGGTTTAGAACTTGAAGAGGTCGATAAAGTGCTGCGGAGAGATGGGCATCAGGCAGCTGTCTGGATCGTTGGCTGTGCACGGGTGGCCAAAGTCCTGCGAGAGAGTCGACAGAAGAGTTAGTAGAGAAAGGAAGCCTCCAACTTGGTGTGAGAAACTGGAACTAAGTGCAGATGACACCAGCGAGTCAGTAACCTGGTCCTAAAGCTGTCTGGGGCTAAGCTGACATCATATGTTCAGCTACAAGGTTGTTTTCATAAATAAAAGTGGCTCAAACCAAAATTGGTGAGAGCTGTGAGACTGAACCAAAACATGAGGCTGAAAAAACTGATTGAAGTATTAACGCTGCACAATGTGGAATTAGCCAAATTAACTCAAACAGATCATTTTTTGCTGCTTGACACAAAAAGAAAACGTGCATGGTTCTCAGCATCCTCTACTGGTCGACAAGAGAAGTCTGTCTGGAACACAGGGGTTCTTTTTGTTCAATAAAGAAATGCACCATCGGTCATATGGGTATGTCTTGGCTACTGAAAGGGTCGTGATGACCAGAAAACAGGTCGGCAACACGACTAATTTGCTTAAATCAGTAACTGCAAAGCCAGAAAACACCTATTTGGGATGTCCAGCCAGTGTTACATCTTGTAAAGTTCCAAAGAGGATCTTTTTTCAGCTCTTTAATGATTATTTTGGATGAGCTCTTCTATGTAATCAACCCAATCATTCTGGACTGACTGATGCTTTTGCAATAGTTGCTCAAGTCGTTTGGTGAAAGATTCCTGCATTGTTTCATGTATGTGTTCATCCTCAGGTGTTACTGCTGCTCCACAACTTCTACACCTGGTACAATATGGAATATAGTCACAATATCTGATCTGGAACTTGAAATGTTGGTAGTTAAGCTACATATATCGAAAAGTGTTTAAAAGTAGTTAGCAGAATGTATGTAGGACTTTACACACAAGTGATGGATTCACACATGACGAGACAATCCTGAGAGGATCGAAACATCTGCATCAGACAAAGAGACGGCTGACAGGTTTGTTCAGGCAACTCAACATTCAGAAGAACTTATGATGGAACAAAAACAAGCAGGTTAAGTTAGAAGGAAAGAATGCCACAACGTGACGACACCAAGTGAAACGGAGATACGCTACAAGACAAAGCTCGACAAATGAAAGTAGATGTGCCGTAAATCGGACTCTCGGTGAATGAGACGAGCTGGCAGATGAGGAAACAGAAAGGCACGATGGGACAGCAAGTACCTTGAATAACAAAGCCAGATGGCGATCCTTAAGGAATCAGGGAGGAGAAGGCAGGAAGGACGGGAGACAAGCAAGGAGAGGGATGCAGAGAAGGCAGAAGGTTAAACGATCCAGCCGAGGAGGGTGACAAGTTTGTGGGATGTAAATACGGGCACAGAGAGAGGGAACTAATACTGCAGGAAAGCCAGTGTTAGCTTCTGTCAATACAGATGATTTGAAGAAGCTGCTAACTCTTAAAAACATGCACATTGTCTAACACGTGGTCAAAGATCAGAGCTCATGAGTCACTGAGGGAAAACAAGTCATCTGTTTGACCTTTGACTGCTTTGTATACGTGTCTGAGTACGACGCAACGGATCACAACCGTTAGCATCGCCAGCAGGGCTTAGGCGCCATTATGTGCCTGATTTGCTTGATCCTCGACACGCTTTAGTAGAATTTAGAAAAGGAGCAACTCCACAGGTTTTTCTATTGCTCCAGAAAGCCAAATATTCTAATGATAGAGATGTGAATAGATGCATGATTGATCATCGTACGAGAGGCTGTGTGAATGACCAAACTGTCTCTTCGTCAGTGTTGCTAACGATAAGTGAAGATTTTTCTGTCTTTGCCAATGCAGATACAAGCATGCTGTTAATGTGATGGACAACTCTAAAATGAAGTACAACTTAAGAACTATCAGACCTGAAGCTTGGGTTAGGGTTAATCACTGTCCTCTCTTGTAACACACAGCTTGTGCTTTACATGCAAATACCACCAGTTAGTCGTGTGGCGTTGTGTTTTTGTGCAGGTGTGTTTGTCTACCTTCCAGAAGAGGATGCTACAGTGTTTGCAGAAGTGCAGCGTGTCGCCGTACTGCTCCTTCATGGGGTAGTGCTTCTTCAGGTTGAAGTACATGAGCTTCCAGTCCACGTTGTCACTCTTGGTTAACACCAGATTATTAGAAAACTGTAAATGTGTAGCAGACACACACACACACACAGAGAAAAGTAAAGAAACACATTTACCAGCCATTGAAAACACTGGGGACATGGATGTAATTAGAAGTGGAACAAAGAGTAATTAGATAACCAAGGCTAATTTCTCATTAACACCAGTCTTGAGTGGATGTGTGATATCTGTAAAGTGTGTGTGTGAGAGAGAAAGAGGCTGAGAAAACTGGTTGTGAGCTGAGAGCAAAGTGTGGCAACGCTGCCCTCTAGTGGTCAAACGGGCTCTACTGTCTTCATCGAGGGCTGCCACCTCATTGGATGCTTAACCATAAACTACGATTGTAAGTTTTAAGGTTTTTTGTTTCTTCAAATTAAGGCAACTCAGTATTAAAATGACAGATTCAGCTGTGATGCTTAAATATGCTGCTCTCTCTCACCGGTTTGTCTTGGAAGTGAAAGTGGCAGAGTTTCTTCCACAGCGTCCTGTTCTCGCTGAGGATGTGCAACGTGGGCGTGGCCTGTCCCAGGTTGATGATGTCGCAGGCGTCAGACAGCTTGAAGAGGATCTTGTTCTGCATGTGCAGAGGCAAGTCACTGAGCGACATGCCGGCGCACATTTGCTGAGGAAACAATAATCACAACCAAAAAACAGAGTTAGAGCTGGACTGTGCAGGATGAAGAACTAAATGCACAAAAATGAAAAGTTCTTGCATCATTCTCTCCACTGAGGCTGATGTGCAACGATTCATGCACAGTTAAGCAACAAGTAAGCAGCTGCAGATTATGAATTAGTACTTCTCCTTTCATGTTTCATGCTCCTCACTCGCTTAATTGAAAATGGGAGCAGCTGTACTGTCTCAGAGGTCAGGAGACTCAGACCTGCAGCACCACAGGCTGTTGGATTTTTAGCGTAGTTCCCTTTAAAATGGAATGTTGACATACTGGCAGCTCAAATTTGACTCGAAGGCGTGTTGAGGCCCGGAGCAAGACCATAAGCATACCGATGTATATCAAACAATGATCTGCGTCCTACCTTGGGGATCTGCATGTTGTTCAGCTCCTGCTGCCATTTAACAATGGTCTCCAGACGACACAGCCAGATGTTGACGTTGCCCACGAGGACACATCTGCCAACGTGGATGGTCAGACTGTGCAGTGTGGAGCTCAAGTCCTGCAGAAGCTCCTTGACAAGGCGTGGGTTGTAGTGGTCCTCCAGAACTAAAGTCCACATTTCAAAAACAAAGAAACAGAGGCGCAAAAAATAAGAAACAAAAATATTAGCAGCTAGTACAAAGCCTAATGGAGAGACATGGACGTATAACTCAGATGTAACAACAAATCCCTCTTTCAAACTGCATCTAGAATCAAGCTTTTCCCATAAACCACCTTAAAACCACCAATCAGCCCTGAAACACAGATTTTTATTATTTTTCCAAGTCACCCTTTCAAAAACAGATGGGAGGGAAATATCAGAATAAAAACATATCAAGGTCTTTTAGAGGACTTCTTTGGCTTTGCGTCACAATGTGCTTCACAGTTCTTCTGATCCATATGAACAATCTGTGTGTTGGTTCAGTAGAGTCATGATATACTGCCAGGTAAGGGGATGGCTGTACGTATTATGGACAGGAGTGCTAATTATTTATTTTCTAAACCTGACCTAGGACCGTATCCTGCTGCTGGTTGTGAACGCACACGCTTTTCCTGGCTGTGATGGTGAATAAGGGGTTTCATATAAAGTTAAAACCAGAAGTTTAAATCCACTGTATACATAGACATAAAACCTTTTGTCTCACCGTCTCTACATGTAACGTAATAAGTCTTGTGCCGTCGCTTTCACAGCACCTTCTATAATATTGTGCTGGTATGTCAGAACTCAGTTACTGTGATGTAAAAGTAGTCCTCAAAAAATTCTCGCCATGACGTTTCATGGACTCTGTGTACAACCTCTATGGCTCTGTATAAGAAAAAGAAAACTGAAAAAAAAGAAAAAAATTGTACATTTGTGAAAAAATCTGGAATTTGTTGCTGAAAAGAACCGGTATGTGTTCGCCAGATATACAGACACTGTCAAAGAACGCGAAAGAAGAAGGGCAGCATTTCACTGACAGAAGCACCACCCTGTAATGATGGAGCACACTGGTCCTACTGGCTTTGTGGTGGAAAATGATTGCTGTGACTAAGAGGAGGCAACAACTTCTGGTTGCTCAGAGCCTTAGCACTCAGAAAAGAAAGTCTGTAACATATGAACATACGGTTTCCAACACCAGACTGATCTAAATGTGAGTACTGGCCGAGTCTAAAACCTGAAATAATAGCGCCTGTCCAATACATCCACTGCACACGCCATCAGCCTCTGCCCCAGGTCTGCTTACCCTTTCGTACAATCTTTTCCAGTATGTTGAAATAGTTTTTCTGGGCAGCTCCACTCAAAGAAGTCAGCTGAGACCTGGCTATGAGCTGAAAAAGCTGTGGGTGACAAAAACAATAAGAGGTCGAGTCATTTGTGCTAAACCAAAGTGTCCGCAGCGTAATTAGCAGTCATCATCGCTCACCTTTGCAACATAGTTGAATCGTCTCAAGTCCTGAATGGCGCTGGAAAAGTCCAGACGGTTGAGCGCTTCGCCAAGTGTGCAGTATCCATGTCGCTGTCGGTGCACATGAAAACAGATGCATAGTTTAATAAGACTTATTTGGTTAAAATACACCCTGCTGCTGTTTCTGGTAACAGCAAGTCAATCCTTCATGTGAGAATGACAAACAAAGCTTCAGCACTCACTTCTTTTGTGCTCCCTTTCTGCACGTAGATCCATTTATCCCTGAAAACAACTGAAAAAGGAAAAACACACACATTTATACAGCTATGGTTTGGTACATCTGTCTATTACAATGGTTATTTTTTCAAGCCTTTAGTTTCTGACATTTTTGCACTAGACTTGCATTTTAGACTTTTCCTCATATTGTTCCCTCTGTATATGAGGGTAAACCTATGTACTGAACTACAAGCAGCTCTGCCACAGTTTCAACCAACACTGAACATTCCTGCAGGGCTGTTGTGTTCACAAAACTAACACGAAACAGGGTCTATTTAACAGAATGGACTGCAATGACTGAAGAAATGCTTGCCGTCTTTCACTGAGCAGCATAAATAATATACGTATCTCTACAGAGGCCCCTGAGGTTCAAAACTCTACAGTGTACCGTTCAAGTATAAAAAGGAAAAGTGCAACAGGTTGGCTCCTGTCAGTGGCACATTAATAGATGGACTGATATTATTGGCCCACTCATGTGAAACAAGGGTGTCGAGTGACAAATTAAAGGAAAAACTTCCCCCTTGAGCCTTAGAGTGGTGGTGGACAGAGGGCAGCATGGTTTGAGCTCACTTCTCCCTTCAAAAGGGAACCAGTTCCTCTATCCACAGGGCGACACTATTCTATCACTGAATGTTTAGATGAGTCTCATTATATGCTACGGCCTTCACAGTCATCAGATTTCAACCAAACTGAACACCTAAGGGAGACTCTGGGCTGAAATTGTTAAATATCACTTCCCAACACCATGTCTTTGTGGAGAATGGTGTTCACCATCCACTGGGGTTCTAGAGACTTGGAGAACCTGGAACTGAAGCTGTTCTGGCAGAATGAGGCGGCCACAGAACATATGAAGGAAACTCTGTTCCTTTCCTTTAACTTGTCACCCATGTATATTTAGATAGTTGGATGTATCACAGCTCGTATGTTTTAGGTAACTTTAGTTTTTTTAAGTAAGACCTTAACCTACAAGCTATTGCTGCCACATATGGAAGGACTCAAATAAATAAGCTAAGTACCCTAAATGGTACAAAAATACAGTAGATAAGTAAATGTGCTTATGTACGTCACTCCAATGATGGATTGCACAAAATGTGAGATAATGTGAGATGGTGAGCACTCAGGACCATTGTAAAGCCGCCCTGCCCTCTCTCTGTGTGCTTGTGTTCACACGCCTGTCGTTTTCATAGCAGAGGCCAAAGCAGCGTTACGAGCGGCTGAAACTCACACTGGGACTTGGTGTTGTTGTTGTAGAAGTCCTTTTTCCTCTTTGTGGTGGCGAGCTCACACACATCCCCGACAAACAGATTGTCATTGTTGTCGCTGCAGAGCCTGTTCAGACGGAGGAAGCATGTTGGAAATGTGTTAATAACACCAGTGCAACCAACACACCATGTAATTACAGGTGGCTGTAAAGAATCTGCTCTGCTGTGGCGTCCTGAAGGCGCAGGCAAGGTGCTCAACAAGGTTATAAAGTTAAAGCTCAGCACAACATGGAGCTAAAGAGTGAATCTTAATGCTCATTGTCTGTTGTGCATTCATTGTAATTATTATCCTGATTACATGCAGGCTAAGAGGAGCCACATGACCAACGATGTGAAACTAGAATGATTCATCTGTCAGGACGCAGAAAACGCTACAGATGGCAGATATAGATCACAAGCTACGAGACACAAACATGGATGTGACTCAGACCAGCTTTTCTCAGACAACAAGCAAAACATGGTGTCAGATATAAATCTCAAAACATTAGGAGATACCTCTGTTGTTTCTGGCAGGCGTTCTGGCCGTGCTATTTGTGAAAAGATAAATCTGAACACTTCTGACAGCTGACCTCAACTCGACATGTAACAGCACTGAACCCTGGAACCGGCTCGGCTCCAACAGAAACACAAACTGCAACCAGAGGCCGCTGCGATGGGACCAGGATGCCCGTAAACATGCTGATGTTTTAGCAGTCGGCCAGCATTCACATCGCAGTCATCTCTATCTAGATCTCAACTACACGCCTGTGAACTTTCTAGCGGCATCGCGTTGACAAAATGTGTCCACACACACAGACAGATATATGAACACCTGACACGTGTCTCCTCAATCACAGCTCACCATGATACCACCAAAACAGACTGACAAGATCAAAACAATAGCTACTATGCTACGTGGCTGTTCAAACAGATCACCTGTATCCAGATGATCCAAGGGCCTGCCTTTGCAAAGACATGAACATTTGCTGCATTTCCTATATTGAATGAAAACGCTTTAACCCTAGTGTGTGTAATCAGCTACATTTTCACTCTTACAAATTAAACTGCTAATTAAGGAAATGATGGCAACACCTTCGATACGTCTACGTTCAAGGTAAATGTCAAATAATGTCAGCATTCGCCTCACATTTGAGCGTCTGTTGGGAACCTACAAATAATAAACATTGTTGTTTGGGTCTGTTTGTACCTGAGGCAACATCTACACATTCTTCATCCTCGTGGAACTTTGCTGCAATATTTAAGATTCGTCTCCTGATATTGGAGCCAAACCTGTAAATAAAATGCCTTTCCACATGTATACTTAACGAGGAAAGGTGAGAAAATGCTAGGATGTAATTAGACGAAATGAAGGAAAGCTGAAGCGGTGATCTGTGTGTAGGCGGTTAGCTCTGTTTGCAGATCTTCTCTGATGACCTCTGACTGACAGATCAAAGGGCCGAGCTGCTCATTGACTCTCCACGCATTAATAATCCATCGGCTGAAGCTGAGCACCTGACTGGCAACGCTACTGGCTCGGAGAGCGCTTTGGTCAGCTGATTGGCAATTACATTCTGAGAATATGTTCTCAGTATTGGCAATCATAGCTGCGATATTTGACTGGTGCAGGAGTTAATGTGGAAGAAGAGCTCCTCACATCTTCAGAGTCGTTTCCTCTGGTCTGTGGTTTGATTTGATAGAGGTAGCCAATGAAAATAGAGGATAGTTTCCTTTTACAGGAAATAATGTGGAGATTAGTGCTTTTCCAAACATATATATAAAGCCATATAAGATAGTAAACTAGTTATCTTGAGTTATGGGTACATTTCATCATTCTCACTAATCAGCAGCTACCGCTATGAAAACACCTGCTAGCTGCACTTCAGGGTCAGGACATGATCCAACATCCACCTCTCTGTGACGGCACACTCTGGCTTTCAGCATGGCTCTTCACAACGACCACATCACAGCTGACGTTTTTGGAAAGAGCCAGTTTTGAGAGACAAAAGCTCGGCCTTCAACAGCTTTTGCTCAGGAAGACTGTGCCTGTGTTTTCTGCAGCAGTGGCAATGTTACCCCACCTGACTGAAGAATCCCTGGAACACACATAAAGTCACAATCCTTTCATTTGAAACGGACTGATAAGAAGGCTTTGCTGTTTCAGAGAACGACTCATAAGATCAAGAGAAAAAGCTCTGGAGTGTGTGGTACTTCTAAATGAAAGTACTCTGTGAGAAGCTGGACAAAATGTTTACTCCAACGTAGCCGTCCTCCACAGAATTGCTCTCGGATGATGAAACTAATTTACTTTTACTGAAGCATAAATGAAGACACGGTTTCGCTTGTCTGGCTGCCAAGTCGACTGATCTGAGTGAACTAGCACCCCGGTAATCCCTAGTTGTCTCTATCCATTTATCCAACTGCGCATGCATACACACAAACACATGCGAGCACAGTAATCTGTCCCAGTGGATTACATGTGAGGAATGGAGTACCACAGCTGTTGTTCTAACAGGTTGCATGCACAATACCTTCTTTACTGAGCCAGTGAAGATATCACACAGCAGCCATAAAGTCTGAAGGATTTATTGACAGTTCAACAAACTCCTGAAATCCACAGGGGCCGTATAGAAAGCCAACAGTAACACTAAAGAAAAGTAGAAAAGTATGAAGCTGACACTGAGCTTTTTCTGCTGTGGATGGATGCACTGAAGCACCTCCCTGACACTTCAGTAAGGGACAGAGGTTTGTGGACAGTCAAAGAGACACTAAGATCTAAAGCGGTGGTGTAACAGTGTGTGCCGTCTCTCGTTCTGGCCCACATGTGCTGCTCTGTACCTCGGTTGCATGAAACCATGGCCTCTCTGCGTGAGACTGTCTGGAGAGCTGCCACATTGAAGAGATGATGTCATGAGCTGCTGTCTGACGCTGTGCCTTTTTGTTGAAAAGACTGCTGACGAGCGAATGTGGTACCGCGAG
Organism: Stegastes partitus; assembly: GCF_000690725.1. Classification (NCBI taxonomy): domain Eukaryota; kingdom Metazoa; phylum Chordata; class Actinopteri; family Pomacentridae; genus Stegastes; species Stegastes partitus. The sequence goes on from NW_007578839.1 coordinate 160,907, forward strand.
GCACTGTTAGCTGACTGATCGATGGAAGAGGCGACACTGTGACCAGAGGGAGACGTCACCGACGGCTGCTGGGATTCAGTCAGGCTGGTTGTTTCAGCGAGGACTGCTCATGAACCAGCATGTCAGCAGCTCTGGTCTTTGCAAGTCAAGTGAGCGATCGTGTTAGGCGCTCTGTGTGCGTCCAAGTTCAGCTGTTACTGAGGTTGTTTTTGTCTGACTGGTCTACATTTTGATTCCTCGCCCCTAAAGGTTAGTGATGGCTTGATTTCAGACAAATTTGAATAAAAGCTGCTTTGAGATGATGTCTGTCTGCTGTATTTGAGACATTTTGTTTTTTTGGTTTTTTTTACATAATGCTGGTCTAAACCCATAGTTCCAGCCAGTCACACAAAAAACCAAGATGGATTCCTTTTCTGTCACACGCTATCCCATTTAACACCTACCAAATTTTATTAAAATGCCTTCGACAACAGACATTTTTCAGGTGCGACGGAGCAGCAGAAAGACACACCAGGTTGTGAAGGTGTGTAAAGTCCAGAAGGTGCGGATAACAAGCCCGAAACACACACACCGACGTTACCTGTCAGGTCAAAACACAGCTTCTCCCTCATCAGGGCGCTGAGACGGACGTTAGCATCGCACTTCTTAGCTCCTGTCACTGTGGGTTTAGCTGTCACTGCAACTCTATGAAATAAGCACAACTATGGCAACGACAGACTTGATAAAAACCTGACTCAAGCTGCTTGTTTTTGTCATGATGCTGATGTAAGCCAGTGGTTCTAGTCAGCTACACAACATGCCATTCTTTTAACACTTTCCGAATTCCAACGAAATGCAGTTTACAACAGACATTTTCTAGGTACACCTAAGAGATGGAGTCAGACAAAGACAAGCAGCAGAATGACAACCAGGCTACGAATGTGAAGGGTGTGTTAAGTACAGGGGGCGCAAACAACAAGCCTCGCATGAAGCCGCAGGAGACAGATGGAACAGAAAGAATGGACACTGAAGGAGTGAACGCCCGCTCATCTCTCTACTTATGGGACAACTCCTCGCCCGGTGGCATACGTCTAAACAGTCCATGTTTCCTGCAGATAACAAGGTAAGAGCTCCTGCTGGGATGTAATACAGACCCGAAAGACTGAAAACAGAGCAGGACTAAAATAGCTACTCTCAACAAACAGCGGTCATTACAGTCTTTCAGCACACTCAACGGCATTCCAGCAGTGCACAACAGCTGTTTGAACGTGGAAGCTACTCTTCTGTGTGCTTCTGTCAGAAAAACTGGTATGTTAACATTCAGCACACAACTTCAATCCCACACCTCAGAGACACCGTTCACATGCTGCAAACATTCAGAAATAACTCTAGGAGACGTACGCATGCAGCACAGCGCTGACCTCTGGGATGATGTGGCCACTATGTGTGATTCACAGGCATCTGAAAACACGATTTATCCACCAAAACTACTGTTTAATCTGCAGGATTACTCTCTTGTGCCCTGATACGTATGAAGGCAGTCACTCTGCTCTCACTGGAGAAGTGAAGCAATGAACTGAGCATTGTGTTTACTGGACACAGTGAGTAAATTCAGGAGTGAGACGTCATTGAAAACTGTGATCCTGGTGCTTTACTTCTACAAATACCGAACTTGTTCCACTGTTTCCAACCTACTCTGTTTCGATATTAACACAGTTTATGGTTTGTCATTCAATCAAATGGATAAACATGCAAAATGACCCAATTCCAAGGATTCTTGTATATGAATCATTACACAGGACTGCTGGTTAGGATTACTATATTACCACCAGTTGACTGATTCCACATGTGTGTGCTGCTCTGAGGAGATACCGGAGGTCACACAGAAAACACTCAACCGAAATACTTCAGATTTTGGACAGAATCAATGTAGGACTTTTTTTTTACTGTTATATGCAGTAAAGTTCTGCAGCTCTATGGAAACAGAGTAAACACGGCTAGAAGTAGACAAAACTGAAGGGTTAGGGTTGTACAACATTTTCTCAAGTGTCCACAGGTGTTACTATTACTTGGGGAAAATGGTAGCTCTACAAACTCTAGATATTTTACAACTGATTTTTTCAAAATGAGTTTCCCTGCGAGTCACCTACGTGTCCTGTGTGAACACAGCCTGCAGCCCAGTTCAGCCCAGTTCAGCCCAGTTCAGCCCAGTTCAGCCAGAACAAAGGCTGAAGGTTTGCACACAACTGCTGGCCACAAGTCAGTTGCAAAGGGTTTCTCGGAGAGGAACGCAGAATATTTGTTTTGCTACATACATGATTTTTGCAAATGATTTTTATTTGGCGTTTTTAAATGAAAAACTGATTTGGATAAAGTATCTGGATTTTAGGTTTAGATTTGGTTAACTTTCTAAATGGAAAGGCACATCACACATTCATGTCTGGACCACTGGGGGGTTGAAAATCCTTCACCTCTTTAGGTTTTCACAGTTTCTGGCTCTTTAAATGGTGTAATTTTGGCAGTTTATCAAAACATAACGTGCTCATCAAACCCGCCAACAGGTTTTGGGGTTTCGAGGGTCAATGCATCTAAATGACCAAGTACGGTGAACTCGTTTCATTTGTCATCTCTTCTTAAGAGAGATGGAATACTTGTATCCAGGTAAGTACCCTCATCTCAGTTATTTCTAATCTCTCCTCTTACAGAATACACTGGAGACACTTTTGTCTCATGTAAAATGCCCCTCAAGTCTCTCGACTGAACCCTCTATCCTCACTCTGTCTGTTGCCATGGCAGCCCTGTGGCAGCATCATCACCTCATCAAAGACTCTCTGCTATGGCCCTGATAAGAGCTGGCTGAATTATTTTCTCCCTGGCAGGGAGCAGCTACGGCCTTATCGGTGCAACTGGGTCCAGAACCACGGTTTTCATTTGCTGACTTTTTAAAATATTTCTACCACAGTTTACTGGAACAGGACGCACTTGTTTGTCTTCAACCTCAAGGAGATTAGATTTTTAGCCACACACGAACGCATACTGTAGCTCGAGGAAACGCATCAGTAACACCGAACTACAACAATCCATAATGCGTCGTAACAGATCGTCCCAAGTTATCGCTAGTCAAAACACAACAGATGAGCTTTGTGTTACCCTTTACTGCATGTCCTGTGCCATCTCTATCCCTCAATTTCCTGTCTGCTCTCCGCTGTCTTGGGTTTATTAATGGGGAAAAGCCTCCAAAAATATTTGGAGGATTTTTTGGGGGAAGTTGGAAAGTGTCTGAAAACTACGTCAACATTTAAAGTGAGCCTTGGCAGCCAGTCAGTCCACCTTTAAGCAAATCTAAGCTACATTAGTTTAGTGAGACAGAGCAGCTCAGAATACCAAAACCCTGCGTTATTTTACATTGCTTAGGTATTGTAGCTATCCATTTGTAATACTATTACAGAATACACGCACAACTCTGAGTCTATAGAGGAACAATAAAGTTTAACAAATGGAGTGCTACAAAAGCCACCTACTTTCATTACATTTACTGTCGGAGTTCTTTTTCAAGTAGGATATAATACAGTCAATGAATGAAGTGAAAGAGAGCACAGGGCTGACTGATGTATTCCCAACCAAGATCATAAAGCCACAAAGATATTTGAGACATACAAAATACTGTAAATAGACTCATATCTGATGCAATGAACTATGTTTTATCATCATGTTTCAATCAGACAAAAACTCCAGTTTTGTTGGTTTTTAACTACATCAAACTCTAAATCCAGACTTTGAGCATTAAATAACATTATGATCAAATCATCAAGAAGCGCCAAGAGTCTGTCAGAACTGTTTTCAAGCTGTAACATTATTTTATGATTGTAGAAATTAATCAAAGCACAGCAGGAGAAAAGGCATGTTACGTAGGGCTGTAGGGGAAACACTAGTTTAATACAACCGTATGCATAGAATCTAAAACATTTGAAGACTTTAAATGCAGTCAGCTAAGTCTAATCCAATCTGGCAAATCAGGAACTAAAAAAATGTCCAGAGAGCGACGCAGGTTGCACCGGTTAGGGTTCGTGTTACTGAGGGTTAGGGTTATATAGGAGACAATGGCAAACAAGTTCAGATCTTACTCTTTCAAGTCTATCTCTCTGTTGTTGTCCTCCAACTCGTGTCCAAAGAAGACCATCCTCTTCCAGCCGTGCTCCGTCTTCGTCCAGCTCCATCCTGGCGACCTCCAGTCCTTGCCCAAGAAAGGCATTTTGCTGGGCTGGGGGGCAGAGAGGGTCGCTGCCACTCCAAACACCTGAAGGGTGAAGCAGCTGTGGTTAGAAGAAGATTTATTTCATTCCTATCAGTCACTACTTGAGTAGCAGTAGCAGTAAAGGTTACGGTGGAGGCAGGCAGCCATCCTGACTGACCTTCCCCCAGCTGGTTTCTTATCCTGGTCTACATCCACCCTAAAGCTTCAGACCACATCAGGACTGTGTTGAGCAGGTTGGACCTCACATCCCCTGACGGTCCAAAAGTCGTCCCATGTAATATAATGTGAGATTTATAATGTGGTTTATTGTTTTGTGTCTTGCTATGAAATACTCAGTGAGCTTTTGAGGTGCCCATAACTGTATTGAATATCTGATTTAGTTTTTCTTTTTTTCTGTCTTTTCTGGTGAAGGAAAGGTTTTTTTGTTCCTTTCCACTGTTGCCAAGTGTTTGCTCCCAAAGAAAACTTTGGATTTGTTGTGTTTCTCTGTGTAAAGTCTGCAGCGTACTATGTGAAGGGTTAGGGTTTGATGAGCTGACTGAAGCTCTGCTATTGAACCACTATAGCTGCAGTTTGAAGGACGTGTTATTTTAAGGTTTGAATTTCAAATATAGAAAGTCTTCAGTATTAAAAAAAATATATACTGAAGATGCTCAAATTAATTTTGAATATTCTGGTGAGAACTGGAGTAAAAATCAGACATTGAAATTCACCAAAAAAAGATGCAAATTTCAAACTTGAAAATTACTGTCAGTCAGTTATTTTGATTCTAAAAAGATAAGAACAAACGAGCAACTAGAAACCAGGCACAGCTGTTCCTCTCAGATGAGAGTCTCAACAGCACCTGATTCACAGCAGCCTCTCTGCTGCAAACTCAGCGTCATTGAACCGTTAGGACTGAACGGTGATGATGGACTCGGTGGGTTCGGGCTGTCTGCCTCCACACCAGCCAGAGGGCCAGCAGCTGTTTCAGGGGTTTAACACTGACATGAGAAATGGCACACTGAGCCAAACTGCTTTTAAAAACAGAAATGGCAGCGTTTGTGACGCATTTATCTCTCTTTAGCGTTTTTGGACAATTACAGGTCGTCTAACGGTTAAAAATGGCATAAAACAAAGATGTCAGTCGACTCAACGCATACAACAACGACAGTAACGTAATGCAGAATCTACATTAGGCTAGAATAAGACTGGGGGCTTAATAAAAAATGAACAGACCTTTAAAAGGCAAGCGACTCCTTTGTTGTGCCGTCAGTCTCTGGCCCCGCCGCCTGCCCTGCTGCAAATATTGACGGAAGTAAATACAGCGCGGACACAGGCGTTCGTCCCCGCCCCCTGCTCGGCTCTGATTGGACGACGCGTCTGTATTTATCTTGTTGCTACCCGGAGTCGCGTCGCTGATTGGCTGAGCGGCACCGTCAGTCACCTTCTCGCTTCTCTGTAATCCTCTGTGTTTTGTTGGGGCTTTCTTCTACACGTGACAGCGCGCTGCGCACATGTACTTGTGTTTTGGTTTTGAGATGGGGGATGGGAGCTGGACCACTGGATAGATAGGGAGGAATGGGGCTAGGGAACATTTTTCTGACTTCATGCGTTTTTCTAGCAGCCAGAAGCCTTCAGTTTAAACCACTTTTATCTAGGTCACAATCTTATTGACGTGGGAGGCGCCTACTCTCATTCATTGTTAACATTTCACACATTTCTTCAATAAATCTTACATATTTTTAATATGTTGCATTCAGTGGAGTCTCTGGAGAAGTCTAAGCTCAGATCGAGCTTTTTTCAAAGTAGTTTTCATTCAAGCCTTTCAAACCTGAACCAGATCAGGTCCAGGTTTATGCCTGCACATACAAACAGTAATGCAGATATTTCAGATCCCTGAATGTTACAATGACAGAGCATCTTAACATTTACTCTTCATTGCTGTTTCTTTTTAATCTTTTATTATAAAGAGTACAAATATCGAATTTTCTCTTTACATATCCATTAACATTAAAATAGAGACACTTATAACAGTAATAATCCTGTATAACATAATGATCAACAGTACTCGTGCATATTTCTTGCTTATTTTAATATCAGCAGTATTTATGTATATTTATTGATTATTTTAATTTTCTAGTGCTCTTCCTTTGCTGCAGATTATCTTACAAAACAGTCTTAAACCAGAAATTAATTTCTGGCAAAACACAAAACAGCAAACATGATTACAGAACAAAAAAAAAGTTAATTAAACAGCTTAAACTTAGTCTAAAATGAAAAGTTAAGTCACATGAAATAAAACTCAGGAATTTAATCGAACCAAACTGGTTTTCTCATTAAACACTTTATGAAAATCATTTGTGTGGCTCATGTGTAGTGTTATTACGTGCCTTTTTAACAAGTTAACTTACATTAAATAACCATTTTATTTTCATACTCTGGGAAGTTACCTGCAAGAAAAGCTGAATATCTGGCTTGTGCATGTACATATTGATCAGGTTACAGTTATATTCTTACCTTTTCCGGAGAACGTCAAAAAGCTAGACACACTTCCAGCCGTTGGATGAATCCGTATCGTAATTCAGGCACTTTTGCAGCAGGTTTGTCAACCAACAGGGAGGAGCTGGAGCACCTGTAAGGAAGATTTTTCAAATTCTTGACTTCCTCTCTGCACACTGCCTTTTGTAGTAGTTTTCATCAGTTTGTTGTAGGTTGTATTAAATGTGTGTTTTACACAGCTGAGACCAAATCTTGTCATCGCATTGGCCTCCACTCAAAACAAATGTTTAGCTTTTTGTTACTTATTTTGTTATCAATAAATTACATGAAACAAGGAAAGTGAGCCTAGCATTTGCTGGGTTGTCATCTGCATTTTTGCAGGATTGTAACTTTAGTTCTAGACGAGTCAGACTGATGTCCATCATTAATCATGCTGTAGGATCTTATTATGTAGTTGTATTATAATTAGGTTTTGTGGGCTTTAGTCCTTAACATTGGAATTGCTAAGTCTGCAGGGCCTCAAGCTCAATATTTAAACTTAATCTAGGTTTTTCTACTTTTGGCTCAGTGGTTGTTGCTTTGCGTGTGCTTTATAAATAACTTAACTTGACGTCACCTGACCTTTACATGGCAGAAAAATGTATGCGCAGAGTTTGATGTATGTGCTCGGAGGGAAAGGTCTCTTTGCAGCACTTTACATTTAAGACTAATTGCCTGCAAGTAGGGTTTTTTGACAGCACAACAATTTTAGATGCTGAAAGCAGCCTAATAATAACATTTAAGTACAATGTGGGAACCTGAAACATCCAAATCACACATAATGAGACCAGTGCAGCAGAGGCTAATGGAACATTTTTGTAGGGGGGAAAAAACATAGCAGATACAAATTGTTATTCGGAGGACTGAATATGCAAAGAGAATCTTGGAACGGTCAAATCTTAAGTCAAGCCTTTGGGAATTGGGTCACAGGAAAGTTAAACACAGAGCAGTCAAGTGTGGGAGTTAAAGCATTTCCATCAAGAACTTTACATTTCTCTCATAGTCACAGATAATCTTCAGTTATAGGAGAGATGAGCTTTAAATAGCTCCTGCCTTTATTTTTCTCAGATTGACTGACATCAAGCATCCACTTAGACTAGTGTATGAGAGTTCATTTAGACTGTGAGTCTTGCTGTTGGACACTGCCCCCCTTAGGCTCCATTCAGGAAACTCAAGCAGTTTGCTATCATCTATCCCACTCATATTTACTGTCTTTCTGCTGCACACACAGGCAGTTGACAAATTAAAGTTTTTTAAAAAATGGAATAAGTGAGTTGAGATTCACAATAAATACAGATGCTGCCACACAAGGTCACAACTTGGTAAAATTAAACATCCAATCATGTTCTGCTGCATGAATAAAAATGCTGAGCAGGCTCAGTTGATTCAGATTTTTGCATGAAGACGGCAGAAGGAAAGCTTCAGTCAGAAAGACGGCTAAGTTGGCTAGAAAAACATCAGTAAACAATGTTGTGGTCGATACCATGCATTTGATGTCTGTGATCCTTTGGCTATAGTGCATCAGTAAAGAACAACAGAAGATTAACTGTTCCTCATGTGAGCATGTTCATGAAAGACGTCATAAGACTGCATCGGCAAGAATAATCTGTCAACAGCTACATAAAGCGGGATCTTATAGTCGAGTTGCAGTGCATTAACCCTCGTTACAAAGATGAATGCTCCTTTGAGATTTCAGTGGTGCAAAAACCATTGACACTGGTCTACAGAGATGTGGAAATACGTGATACAGTCAGATGGATCGTCTTTCACTGTATTCTCAACATCTGTGGGGGCCGTTTTGCTGCCATGGTTTGGGTCACTGACCAGTCAACCAACACAAAGTTGTTCTAAGTGATCATCTTTATCCTCTGACTAAACATCTCTGCCCTGATGAAGTGATCCTACGTGCTAGACAGCAGTCTCCATTAACATCAACAAGTCAAGTAGAGTAAAACTTTATTGTCCCAGTGGGGGCAATTTCCTTTACAGACAGTAATCCAACATAAATACATACATCATTCACAAAGACAGTACAAGGTCCGTGTCTCCCACACTGTCACTATGAATCATGGGAAAAGAAGGAAATGTGCGGTGGCATCCAGGGTTATTTTTGTGTAAAAAGCAAGAGAAAAAGCAAACGGGGCAAAGGCCAATCTGTCTCAGTTAGTTCTACCTCCTGTGATACAAGCATGTGGAACTGAGCATGTAAAGGATGATGTAAGTCCAAAGCAATGTTCTGTGCCCTTGACGTGAGCCTCACTTCATACAGGTGCTGAAGGGTAGCGCCGCTAATCTTATCGCACAGCTTTGACAAGTTGTCTCCAGTTTCATCCTGTTTTTAAGACCATCAAACCAGCAGCTCATAGAAAAAGAAAGGACAGACTCACTAAAAGAAGACTGAAATCTTTTCATTGGCTGATTTCTCTTTCTACGTTCTGTGTAGCATTAGTGTTTGCATCAAAACTACACCCTTATCGAAGACAGTGCCAAATATTGCTGCACTGTTGCTGACTGACTCGCCCCCGGGGGGAAGAGGCCTCCTCCGAGAAGCAATAAACACTTTTTATTGGAATTAGCCACATTTATTTTTTAAAGTAAAGCTGGTGTGACAAAGTGGGTGAGAACTCTTTTTTTTCTTCACAACTTGTCCCTCGACATTTCCATTCTACATATTACACAATACTGTTTTCCTTGTGTGTATTTTGCTTTAATTTAATCATGCTAGTGTAACATCGCAGTCCATACTATCACCGGTTTGTTTGTGTTAATATTGTGTTACTGTTTACATCCATTATGTGGGGGGTTTAAAGCAAAACACAGATATTAATTAGTTTCAGTTATCGAGTCACAGGTCACATGTGGTTTAATTGTTTGTTCCTTTGTTCTGACTCTCGGTGCAGGGTGAGTGTTTGGAAGGAGGCCGATCCAGCACTTCCTGGATTTACGGTATTGGTGATGTCAGAGTGACATCACTGAGCCAGACCAAGTGGAGGGTTTTTTCTTTTTTGATCAAATCAAACCAAATCAAGTTCACTGTCATGTTGCTGTACATACACAGTAGTACAGGCAAGACAAGAGAGTGTTTCTTCAGGATCATTTTATTAGTATATTTTGCGTAATGGTCGTCTGGGATAAGACACTAAACGTTCGCTGACGCTGCCTCCTGAAGGGGGCGCTGTGTCCATGCGCGCCACCATTTTGTTGAACATAGCGAACCTCTTCAGACAAAGACACAACGATGGTATGACGATGATGAAGCCACAGAAGCTGCCCAGAGCTGTCTGTCTGTCTGTCTGCATCCCCTCCAGCTGTATGTCCGTCTGGGATGCTGTCATGGAGCCATGTTCCTGTTAAAGCAGACACACAGCAGTCCCTCCACTCTCTGAGGGTTTCTCTCAGCAAACATAGCTCGTCCAGCTTGTTGTGGAGGGAGCAGACATTGGAGAGCATTAGGACGGTCCTGCTGGTCTGGAGGGGTTAGCCTTCAGCCTAGCATGGATCCCGGCTCTCTTCCTCCTCCTTTGTTTACATTCGTACCGCTTCCTTCTCTCTCGGGTAACTGCCGGCGTCGTCTCCGATCGGACTCTGTGTTGGTGTAGCATGTCCACATCACAACTGACCGCCGCAATTCCAGCACCGTTCACTGTCCTGACGCCCAACAAAGTCTCCCGGCCACAAGTTTTGCGGAATGAACATGTGGGATAGACAAGACACTCAAAACGTTCACTTTCGTTGTCTCCTGAAGGGGGCGCTGCGTTTATGCACGCCGCCATCACCATGGCAGATTGATGAACGTTTCTTTTATTTAAAAAAAAAAAAAAAGGCATCAATTAGTCATGACTTCAAATGTTTAGCTCTTGTGGAGACATTTAAACATGCCAACGAGTTGGTAGTGTGCATGGTGGTGTTCTCTGTTTGCATCTTGATGACAGAGTCGGTCACTGTGCTGTTCGGTGGTAGAGCTGAAGTGAGGAAGGTGTGAATTGAGCAACATATACAATAAGAAGCAGGGATTTTGTTTTCCTTTCAGTAGCTATGGGTTAATTTTGGAATTATTTTTCCTTGTAAATGATTTCTTTCATCGTTATGTCACTGCAAAAGAAAACCCTCCCCCCTTTTGCACACAAGAAGCCTGAATCTGCCTGCCTACCGTCTTCCTTGACCTTTTGGCCAGATTACTCTACAACTGGTTGCACCAGTTAACAAATTCATCAAGGCCTGGGCTGTGATCCCCACCATGCAGAAGACTCACAATCCCAGAGTCACCGACATACTTAAAGGTAGAGTAAGCCATTATTATCCATGACAGATTTGGTCAAATTCAGAGAACATCTCCTCACAGTCCGCTAGCTGTCCGTTCTGTGTGTGCACAACCTTGGTTCACAGGAAAAGGAAAAAAGAAAAAAGTAAATTGCTAACAACTGGGAGTATTTGTGCAAAGGCAGCCCTATGAATTCCTTCACATTTGTGGAGTAAAGGTCCACCTTATTATTTGCAGCAGATTTTCTTTTTGTGCAGCAGCAGCTTGTAGAGCAAAACAGCATCCCTCTCCTCCTTGTCTCCAAGGAGGGAAATTCAAAGTGACAAGCAGCTTTCAACACCACAAACACAGACCAAGACTCCCATCTTGTGCTCTCAATGCAGCAACCGCGGCAGCAGCAGCAGCAGCAGCAGCTGGCCGTGCCTGCTCGGTCTGACACTCATTTGTGTCTAAAAGAAATTAAAGTGGTGAAAACATGCATCAATGAGGGGATTCAGATTAAAAGCATAGTTGACAGTTTTCCATTAACCTAAAGCCCTCTTAGATCAGTTTGTTCAGAAGTCAAGAGAACCTTTGTGCAAGAACATGTGGCCGGATGCAATTAAACGCAGAAAAAAAGTCAACAAAAAGCAAATGTTCATGGTTCTTATTTGCTAAATTCAACCGGATACGTGTAGCATCCTTTGGTTTCCAATATGCCCTGTTGAACAACTGTGAGGTGTCCAGTGCGTGATATGGACCGCCTGTAAAACTTCAGATGGAGCAGCGTTCAAACGTTTTCTCAATAAGGGCGTATGGACCACAGGGTGATAATCACTCAGTGCCTTCAGAGATTTAACATTTGCTTATGGCACCACAACAGGTTTTTTGCACATGCTGGGAATTTTCTGTTGCTTGAAGGAGAGCTGAGGAATACATGAAAACAATACGTTTGTCGAGCACAACACTAAAATTATTTCCCCCTTGTGCCGCGCCGTCACGAACGAGGCTTTAGATTTACTTAAAGCCTGCAACCACATTTCTAAAATTTGAAAGCACAGACATCAATCCTACAGAAAAATTTGCTTCACTCTCCTGCCAATTCAGCTTGTCATTATAAAATACTCTCTTGTACTTGTTTTGAATCCCAACCTGGGACTTGATTCTTTTCCAAGCCAACCTTGAATAGCCTTTGTTCAGCTCACACACTCCTTTTCTTTTATACCTGATTAAAGCTGGTGTGCCACTGTCTTTTCATTAGCATCTCCCATCTAAAGCCAGGGCTTGTTATTGAGTAAAACTGTTTTGCGAGGAACTGAGATGTAACCCGAGGCAGTGTTTGTAAAATCAAAATAAGAGTCTTAAATTAGATCTCAAACACTACTTTGCTCAGTTTTCACTCATTCAGGGCCGATTGAGAAATGAGAACCAAATGAGCAGTGCTGTGGTCTGATAAACCCAGAGGAGGCCTCATGTATGATTTACTATAAGCTTCCTAGTATTGCATGGCCAGTCCATTCTGAACTTCAGAACTAACTGTCTGGCTGCACCTCACAAAAAAACCGAAACAACAACGCTCTGGCACGCTTGTGTTTTTTTTAAATCAATCACAGCGAAGGATGTCGATGCAAACCATCTGCAGAACTGAATCTGCAGCGGAACAGGTTGCTGCCTGGATGTTGTTGTTTCCTGTTGGGAAGGAGATTTAGAAAACGGCAACACGTTGGTAGGAGAAAGCGACGGTGCCATAACCCTGGTCTAATACTTCACCCATCTTTTTGTAAAGGTGCTGGAATAAAAGTGATTCATAGTCATACAATCCCTATAAAATGTTTCCCCTGCTGGAAGATTTCCCCTTTTATTTCCTCCTAAATTTAGGGTTTTGTCAATGAAAAGCAAATGCTCATGGTTCTTATTTCCTAGATTTCAGAGGACAACAGTACCATCATTCTTCCGTTTTATCTTTGCCCTGTAGAAAAACCGTAAGGGGGGCTAACCCTGACCTTACATCCTGGAAGTTTTCTCCTATAATTGCTTTTAAACATGGAATCCTGGTCAATATAATTTGCTGTTTGTTGAATAAAATTTACAAAAAAAACAACTCTTTCAAGTCAAAGTGAAAACATATTTATACAAAGCAATGCCAATTTAATAATAAAAAAAACTGTAAAGTTAAACGAGTGATTACATAAGTATTCCCATCTTTTCAAGCCAGTGAATGCACCTTTGGTCATAGTTACGGCACTGAGCCTGAAAGAAATTCTACACACAGTCCATGACATGTGTTGGACACCTTACAGTTAAACCTGGGAGACAGTTACTGCATGCACCACCTCAGTCGCTGAAGCTTGGAGCTCATTCAGAGGACTCATAGGTGTCTTGGTGGATCTTCCTCACTACTCTCCTTCTCAGTTTTCACAGTTGTTGTGAAGAACAGTGCTCCATCCTTCCACTAGACCTCCACACACTTGTAGGAAATATATCTGTAGTAGAAATGACCTTTTCGTACAACTGGAGCAAGATAGAGATAAGTGATGTCCAGCGCTGTTAGTAACAATGGAGACTATTCTCACCTTGTCCCACGCCCGGCCATGAATACAATTACACAACACTTTACAGGCAAGACAACAGTGTATTTGTGCATTACACAGTCAGCAGCATGACAGCATTAGATGATGGATTGACCTTGGTTTGGATGAGGAGTGAGGTGATGCTGCAGCTACATTACAACAAAGACAGCAAAACAGAACAATAAACTCAAAATACAAGAACACACAAGCGACAGTTTAAACAGTGCATACTTCCAGTCAGTGATAACATACGCGACAGTTCAGATACATTCCTGCAAGTTGAGCCACATATTGTAGTTCCAGTGAAACGCTAAGTACCATTTTTTCAAACTGAATCATCATTAAGAATTAACTTTGGGTAGCAATGTAGAGAACAGGACATGACTTGCCTTGATCCTAAACACTCAGGCTGAAAGGAGTGTCTGCACCCTCACAGTTATTTTTTTTTAATCTACTCACACATACATAAATATTATACGCCTGTGTGAGATTGAACAAGAAGGTGGTAATTCTGTTCTGCAAACTGAGTCAACAAGAGTCTTTCAGTTGCTTTTTTTTTTTTCCCACTCGGCCTCTGAGCTTCAAAGAATCGGCGAGGAAAACTTGGCCAAGAGGCAGAAAGAGGTGAAGAGACAAAGCAGAGGGAGGGAAGCAGAGATACAGTTGCAACGGGTCACTGGACATAAGCCTATCAGATTATTGGGAACATTCCTCTCACACACAACTCAAGGACCGGCTGGCTAGAAAACAGTCACATCCTTCAGGCTTTTTAGTTTCTCTGCATTTTCATTAAATTGCTTAACAAGTTTCAGTGCTGTCGTTAAACACGACACCATGTAAGGGGCAGATCTCTGTATGCTGCCTTTTCCTATCAGTGGAAAGTTTTGTTAATGCTAGATTGAGTCTCCAGGAAGTCAATAAAAGTCTGAGTGACATCCTCTGAAATCAGCGCCTGTGTTTTGTGTGTGGGATGGAATGTGTACCTTTCACCTGGAGAGAAACGGAGCATTAGGAACAGTTAACATGAATGTTGTGGAGCTTTCATGTTTGTGGAACAGAATTTGTGAACATCAGCATGGGACACCCTGAAATTGTTTCTGGCAGGAATCATAAGGCAGTGAGCTCCAAGCCTTTTATCTAGAATTATTGGCACTTCAGTTGATGATAATTATACCTTGTATAAAGTCTATTGAAGAGTAATGGCCTTGTAATAGATGATAAAGAACAAATGAGGGCCAGATTTGAGTAAATAGTCACGCCAGTATTCTATTTTAAGTCCTCCCATTTAGTATTTAAAGGCAGTACATAAACATTTAGATGTTTATAACCAACTACAATGTAGCTGTAAGAAGATATGCGTCAGGAATATGTCTCGTTCACAAATACTGTACATTAATGATTTAAAATCATTCAACTAACATTTATTAAATGTTTGTATACAGCTTGAAATAAAGTGTTCTTTGCACTGTCAGCAGAAGAAGAGCCTTAAGGAACCCTTTGGGCCACTGTGTAGGAACTCAAAAATCTGTTTTATGGGTTTTTGGGTTCCACTTTGAACTTTTTATAATTTCAAAACTTCAAACATTAAAAAAATATACAACAAAAAAACAGAAACTTCCTTTACATTCAGGCAAATATGGACTCAGCAGATATTATTATTGTTATTATATTAGATAAATGCTGAAATATTACAATCTGCACAATTGCAGTAAAACCAAGTTCTTAAAGTAAAATAAATACAACAAAGTGTATGTGTTGGTATAAAGTGTCATTTAGGCCTTCAGGAACCCATTTGGTGGTATTAAATGTTCCTCAGCTGACCTTATCTCTGAATTAAAGGTCTTTTCAGAAACTCCACAAGCATGCAGGGTTTCTTAAATATATATGAGTCCCTTGAGGCCCTCCTAATTCTAAGAGAGTAGTTACCTGTCCAAGAAGCTGGACATAAATCACCCTATCAGTTCCTTTGAACTGCACTGTTGTTACCTTATTACTTAATTATTGTTCTTTCCTTTTACTTCCTTTCTATATTTCTTGGATGCTGCTGTGGCATGTAAATAAATTCAATAAAAAAATATATTCTCTCTCTATATATATTTTCTATATTCTATTGCAAGTTAGGCAAAAAAAAAACAAAAAAAAACTCAAAATTAGCTCTTGCTACCTGCTTCTTCTTTTTTTCTTTAAGCTGTATGCTCCTGCATTCTATTGGATATTTCTTTTAGATGTGTGTGTCGTCGTGTGCATCTTCAAGTACACATACATGCAGGCTTGACCACATCCAACACAGAACTGCATTCTGACTTGCAATTCTGGTTTGAACAATGTAACATCTGTAGTTAATGATGAGATAAAGCTATAATTATATCAATTTTCAAAATGCAGAAACAACATTTTTGTGTCCATGTGGTTTGTGAGGGTGTATTTGGACACAAAACACCTCCAGGTAGTCTTCTACAAGTTTGAACAGAAGCAAAAACACTAAGTTTGCACAAAGGTAGACACAGACATGTTGGTACACATGCACACGTAGCCTGTAACAGACATGTGCACCACAGTAGACAGCACTTGAAGTACAGTAGACATGTGAGGCCAGAAGTGAACGTTCTTCACAACCAAAAGTGTAAAATTACCTCTAGCTTCTTTAAAACAAAAACATCTTGTATACACATGGAAAGCATTTCTTCTGTAGAAAAACAAAAAGTAGTCAATCGAGGTCTCGTAACTTTTTTCCAGTCTCTGAAGCGTTTTTGCAGCTGTACAGCCACTTGATAATCCGTGCATTGCGCTCAATAACTGAGGTACGCTGGCGTATCTTTTGCCGTAAATCATCCTCCAGTAGCCCGATGCTGTCACCGCTGTTCCTGGAGAAGCCATCATCCGACGTGGACACGCTGGCACTCCGAATGTTTATTGCAATTTCATCCGATCGGGCAGAGAAGTTCTCCCTCCCCAAAGACTCGATGACCTCCCCGCCCAGCCCACAGTACTTGAAAAAAGAGTCAAAGTCTGCAAAGTTTTTGGAGTACCTGGAGCTGATGTCAGAGTGAGAACGACTGACACCTTTGCCGGGCCTCCTTTCGATCTCGGGAACTTTGAGGAGGCCACTGGATGGATTAGCTGTCGGCTTCATCCCAGAACCACTGCTCTTGGTGCTTCCATTCCACCTCCTCTCCGACTGAGGGGCAGCTACACTTGAGCTGCATTCCTTTGCTGCTCCCTCAGGTGTGGGTTTTTGTTCCCCGTTGCCCTGAGACTCGCATTCTGTATCCGTGGCCTCAGTTAGCGGAGCATTTTTATTCACAGAGTTAAGCAGCAGTTTACGAGTTATGTGGTGTTTACGATCGTTCGCTGACCCTCTCAGTAGCTCACACTTCTGTCTGTAAAGTAAAAGTGAGTCTGGACGTTTTTTGGAGCTGGAGCGCCGTGCCTGCCCCGGTGAGCACGTTTGTGCAGCACCTGTATGCTCTGTTGAGTTGCTCACTGTGGCAAGAGCCGAGCTTTGGTTAGAAAACCCAGCGCTACTCACAGAAGCAGATCCGAGACTGATGGCCGGCTCCTGGCTTGTGTTGACCACCTGTTGGCTTTTGACGTATTTGGGTTTGCTGGCGGCGAGCCTCTCCACAGCACTCAAGCGTCCTTTCGTCTCACTCTCCAGTTCCATTTGCTTTCGAAGGTATTCGGGACCCTTCTCCAGGATTTTTGTCGTATCACTAGTCGCCTCCATTTGAATAAACATTCGAATCCTTTATCTCCAAATGGCTGGTAGTCCTTCAGTGTACAGTCTGTGAAGAGTTAGAGGTACAGAGATTCCATTCAAGCCCGCTCTTTGCCTGAGCACGTATCACAACAAGAGACTTCACCTTGTCTGTTCACACACATCACATCACCCCACCCATTCTGCGCAAGGCTAGTTTTAACCAAACACAAGCCTGTTCAAAGTACACCTGATACTATCACAAGTGAGAGCAGTGAAAGCCGAGACTGCTGCAGACTTTTTTTTTTTCTCCCCCTCTTGTTTTGCTAGAAATGTAGGTCTTTAATCTTGTTGCTCAAAACCAGACCGTTTCACATTATCTCCTTCTAGGAAAATTGGTTTCAGGACTTTACCAAGTACCCACTGTTAGCTTTTATTGAAGCATTCACCAATTAAACTGACTCATCAAATAGGCTTGTTGCTCATTAAGGTGAAAATGTTGTGCAATTAAAGGTTTACCCCCTACCTATTCACCCTTCAGTTATGCACAGCGTGTGGGATGTGTCAGACTGGGGTTGTAGAAGACGGGCAGTTGCTTTTGGTGTAAAGCATATTTACAACGGCATTGTGCAATTCTAAACACAGAGATGTTTAATGGGCTTTTATGTTTAGTTTTGTGTGCAGTCACTTCCTGGAGGAGTCTACCGATGCTGAAAAGTTGTTGAAGGTGTTGGTCAGAGTGGTTTGATTACACATGAAATCAGTGCTCACACCTTGTCAGACAAAGTGACCTTGTATCAGTAACACTATTAATTGGATCAAGGCAACGTTGAAACACCGCCCTGACAGGAACCTCTGACCTGCTCGTTTAAATAACTCCATAAAAACTAAGGGCGGAAAAGTAAAAGAAATATGTTAAATAAAGGGCTGAACTGTAGAAAACTAACCAAATAAAAACACGTTAATGTGCAATTTTGCTGTCTAAGTATTTATGACATGTCTGCACCGCATTTAACGACCCCGCATGTGTCCGGTCAATTATGAAAGGCCTTTTTCTGAACATGTGCTTTAATCTGGCGTTCAGTTAATCATTTGTCTACACTTACAAGACCTATGACTCCCACCTGTGACGCTCTCCCTCCAGCACTCCACTCTTTCCCACGTCTCTGCTCACCTGCATCCACTTCCCCAGTCAATAACAAGAAGTCGTAATGAGAAGGTACAGACTGAAGCTGAAGTGCAGTGTCGCAGTGTGTTGGAGTTTCAGTTGAGTGTGTGTGCATACATTTATATGTTATATACATATTTACATTCATCCAGGGTGCTCTTGCTGTTTTAGGTAAGATGCTATGATTTGAATTTAAATCTCAAGTCAGGGTTCACAGTCTTGACAGCGTGAAGAAGGAAACTCTTGTCGAGTCTTCCTTGTGTTTGCCTTGATGTTACACCGGCCAGAGCAAAGCCACTCCAACAGTCCGTCGCCCAGTTGGTGGGGGTTTTCCATGATCCTCTTTGCCCTGACCACACTCTACTGACCTCACATCCTCTGCAGGGCAGTTGTCTGCCACAACTCCAGTGTAAGAAGTCCTCACTAAATGTCCAGACTAAATGTTCTCAACTGTCCAAGGTGATGGAGATGCTGCCTCGCCTTCTTTCCCTTCCGACCATGACAGATCCGTAGAGATGTGCACTCACAGGTACTCGAAGCTGCACACCCTCTCAGACTTGACCCGTTAATACTGGCTTCGCCCAAAGTTCTTACACCAGCGGTTCACATCTAATCTTGTGCCAAGTTGTCTTTGTGGTCTCTGTTTCAACACTTAGCTTCCTTCCTTCATCTGTTTGTCCTCAGGGCCTATTGTTGTTCCCTGGACTCTCCTGCTCCCTCTGCTTTGTCTACCTGCCTGTTCTCTTGGGAGCTTGTAAGAAAATATCTATTTTTTAATTTGAATAATTTTTGATCATACATTAGTTGTTCTGTGCTGTGCTTTTGTGTCTTTCATCCTGACCTGAAACACGACATGTCATGGTGTTCTGTACAACAACCGTCTTCCAAATCATTGAAATGAGCTAAATAATAAATAAATGAGCATTAAAAATGTGAGTAGATGTTAAAAAAAAAAAGATCCATGCCAGTTTGAATATTATTTTTTCATTCATGGTGAACCAAAATGAAAACTTTGTGGGAGCAGCTTCTCGACCGGCTCAGCAGTCGGTTCATTCAGTGCTGCTGCTGACTGAACCAAACTGAACCAAAGTGACGGAGCGATCAGTCAGGCGCCATGCATAGAGCGCTCTTTATGGGTTTAAAAGAGTGTTATGGCTTCATCTTGCACGTGTTTTGACACTTTCCCGACCCAAGCTGAACACTGGCACAGCAACACTTAGAAACCTTCCTGGCTTATGAAAACTGGAAGATCAAGATTTGAATGCAGCGTATGAAAATCAATAAAAACAATCGATTAATCCCATTGCAAAAATTTAGATGGTAACGAGTGGCTCCCTGTTTTCTCCTTCCTCATCTAACTGGAAACATTCACTGTAGGTAGATATGAAACATGTGTCCACAAACTGAATCTGAAATATGCCAGATCACCAGGTTTACTTGTTCAGAAGGCAGAGGGCAGCACTGGAGCGGTTCGTGTGGAAGCCATTAGAATAAAGCCTCCCTACCGCACTGTATCAGATTAAAATGCTCATTTTCATACTTTCCTTTAACAGCAAACACATGTCGCATCTCTTATTGAATTTGTTTAACATCAAAAAGAAGACATTGTCATTACCTCTCTGCATGTAAAGTTAACTGAAACCAAAGGTCTCAATCAAATCATTTAAACCGACTCTTATTTTTCAGTGTTTGCACATAATCATCGTACCACATCTGTTTTTCGTGTTGATTACGTTTTTTCAGCCACATGATTTCTTTTGATTGGCTTCCCAGCAGTTCTTACTTAAACTTTATCCCGTTCTTGGCCCCAGTTTAATCATGTCTCCCCAAGATAAATTCAGAGAAGTCCAGAAGTATGCACAATGTGCCATTATGATTGATGATATTTTCCAGGAATGATAAGGGTGAAAGGTAATTGATATGAAAGGATTATGAGGAATATGAGGCGGACATGTTTGTTGTTGAAAAAGCGCAAATGGAAAAAAAATTCTCCTTCTTATATTTTTATGTTTGTATATGAATGCCCACTGGCATGCAGTCCCCACCTCTAACTATAAAAACACTATAATAAATATGTTTTTTAATCAAAAGTGGATCAAATGACTAACGGTTTCTGCAGTTCTAGGAAATAAGCATCAAAGGCAAGTGTATGTTTGCCACCACATCGACCAGGAGACAAAAAACAGCCACAAGCAGAGTGAAACAAACATGAATCCAAATGGATGACTTTGTTCCTTAGCGTCTGCTGGATTAGCAAGAGATTAAAACCTCCAGCTTGTGAAAGTAATAGCTAATTGACCATCCAAAGTTTCATCCTAAATTAAACAACGGCTTCTAATCCTAAAACCAGGTCTTCACCTCAGACGACCCCGTTGGGAAACCCTGGTGGCCAGTGGGGCTTTAAGAAGCCAACTGGGAGCCTTTGTTACTTCATTTCTCTCTCCTCGGATTTCCTGTCATCTGTCCATTACTGCCTCTTTAATAATGGCAAAAAGAAATGACTAAAATAAATACTTAAAGCAGTCTTTTGAAGGTTCAGCCAACATGACCACGGGCCAAGATTGGTCTCTGAGACAGATGCATGACAGCACACAGCCCTCCCAGTGTCCTTTGGCTCGAGGTTCGCCGGTGGACACATGACTTCAAAAACTCCTGTGTCACATCATTGTGAAAGACGTGTTAGGGTTGAAACCGAGTGCAGCGGCAGCGTTGACAACCGTTTAGCATCTTTTCCCTGCGATTGACGAAAATCTGTTTCTGACTAATTAGAAAAAATTCAGACTCGGGGAGGGGGGGGTGGGGAGCAGAGTAAACACCATTAGTCACTTCTCCCTCGGGCCCCATCACTTTTATGTAATTCTAAACTTACACCGCCGGTGGAAAACACATATTCTACTCTTTAATGTGACAACATATCATCTGCTAATTGTGTTTTTATTGAGTCATTCACAATAATTACCTTCCATGAATGAAACTGGCTGACTCAATTAAAAATGGCTTGCAAATTACGAGATATAATTGCTGCAGCCATCTTTTGCTTGCAGTTATTGTTTGTTATGTAAAGTAACCCCATAATTGGCAATTATGCATGCAGCATTAATTACCAGGAATATAAGGTCACCTCCCACTCAATTAGTCGGTGTCTATTTATCACAGGCTCATCTTACTGTATTTCAGGAAACAACTGTGCTGGGAAGGATTACTGACGGGTTTTTTTCATGTTACATTAAAGGTTTTCATTTCTCTTTTCCTTTTACTTCATCTTATGTATAAGACTTGTAACCAACGAACTAAACTTTTCCTCCAAAGTCGAGTACATTTTATTTGCATTAAAATGTGAAGCATGCTCTAATCCATTCTTCTAAATTAACAATAGATCAAATAAATGCACAAATATCGTTTCATCTGCGAAATATGACTTATTTGGATGTTTATGGGATGCTTAGTGTCAGTTCCAGTTTCACTTGAGGCTTTGGACAGAATTAGTTTAAGCCTCTTTTCGGTTCTGTCCTTTCATCCACCTGCTCAGCTGCTGCTTGTCCACAGCCTCCTCTGTTATGCACATGGGAACTTATAAAAGGCAGATTAGAAACGTGGCCGTTACCTATACATGGCCATGGTTTGGTTTGTAGTTATGAAAACAGCTTACTTACCAAATCAGGTGGTTACTCAAAGGAACATAAATGCAAACTAATGACGTGTGGCTTTAGAAAGTGTGCACTTTTGCTCCTGTAAACACATCAGAGGTCAGCACAAAACTGTACAAGGACCCACATCAAAGCTGTCTAACGTAACCAGACAGCTTCTCGACGCAAAACAGGCCCGAAATAGCCTTTAAATCCTAATATCTCACTTCAATTTATATAAGTGTGCTTTGTATCTGAACCAGTGTTTTTTTACTGTTTGCTGTATTCACATTGAATTGATTATAAGCCTCACTGCAGTAAAATAAAACATGACACACAACGGATACAAACCACTGACGTTTACATGTCAGAGCCAGGCTTTAAAAGTAATGAGTGCCAAACATAAAACAAATGTATCGGAAGTATTCTTTTTGACTGACAACATTATTATGTTTTCTTTGTAATAAACTGTAACAAAATCCCGCATATTAAATTATCAAGTTAACAACAACTTGAAGTGGAAGCAGCAATAATTCTGTCTTGGATCAGCCCCATAAAACACATCCCATATATCTGCCAGAGAGATTTATACAGGTCCATATGTTTAGGCCATCATCCCTGCCTTGCTGCTACGACCCTGCTTGCTCCTCCGTCTCCATCTGTACGAACACACCCAAACACATTAGCTGGGAACCGGAGCTTGTGTGCTGTTCAGACTTCAATAGCAAAACCAAAAATGTGAATCCGTCATAAAGTGGAGCAGCCCGCAGACCTCCACATAGTTTTTATCACTGTAAACAAGTATAGCTTTTTAGTTTGTAAACTTTTGTTGCACGATATAGAAATCCCTAATATGGAGCTCAAAAATATACCGAGCAATATAAAAATACCCCAGGATAAATAATGAGCTGCATGCTACAAGTGTAAAAATCATGTTTCCAATTGAATTAAGACATTTCCTTTCTAATGCTACAGATTTGTTTAATTTAAATTTCATTTACTTGTCTGTAGTTATACTGCCTCTTATATTAGTTCTTTAGTGTGGCCATAAATGCTCATACCAAGTGAAAATGTCATATGAAATGACAATGGTGGTCACAAACAGGGATCTCCTATTGTTAGCCTTCTGCTTGTTTGTGGTTTGAGGACTGTCTGTGTTACTCTGTGCATGTTATGTATAATGCTGTGTAGGACTGTGCAAACTGTGAGCTGCCTGTTCTCATCTGACCCCATGAGGCTACGTGAGGAAGAAAGGCCGCTAACGCTCCTTGTCACTACCCGATGTGCATGCGTTAGCAGACATGGTTTAGGGCATGTAGAGTCTACCATCTGTACTGGATTACATAAAAGCACAAACCACCTTCCTACAGTCTTTGGACACTGGAGGGTTCAGTGTCTCCTCTACTGATCTGACCCGATGGGGTTAGCTGGGATGGAGCACCTGGTTGTTCATTCTCCTCTTTGAAACCCGAAAAAGGTCACAACAATAGTGACACTCCTTTCAGTAATTTGGGACCAAAGACTATTTCTAAAGA
Organism: Stegastes partitus; assembly: GCF_000690725.1. NCBI lineage: Eukaryota > Metazoa > Chordata > Actinopteri > Pomacentridae > Stegastes > Stegastes partitus. The sequence goes on from NW_007578839.1 coordinate 184,497, forward strand.
TGGAGCAAACCACAGAGACCAAAACTGTAGGCTGCAAACACATTTATTTCTGCTGTGAAGTTGGTCATTTTAACCTACAGGTCAGTGGGATTGACTTGCTTGTGGAGCCAGCCTCAAGTGGCCATTTAAGGGAAGTGCAGCCGTTGACACTTACCATTTTTCAGCCCTGACAGTTGACATTTGCTTGCATTCAGCAAACACCGTGAGCTAGGGTAACTCCACGTCAAGAATGGAAATCAAACTGAGGAGCAACATTCTTTGTTTTCCACATCAGGAACTCTATGTTGTATTGTTGAAAATACAGTACAAGATTTATATGAAAGCAAACTATCATATAAATAAACTGTTAAGTGAAAAAATAGTTTAGAAGGTATATTAATTATATTAACAGTAGATTCAATGTCGGGTTTCTGTGATACATTTTTGACATGATTAGCAAACAATGACTAATCAGCCTGGTTCCACATCAGCTCTGTACCATTTCATTCTCACTAAAGACACATGAGAGCGCCCCTTACAGTTCATCCAGGCTACCTACCCCATGTTTTCATTTCCCCCCCAAAATTGAAAACATTAAATTCAATACAAGAATAATTCTACTATGCAGAGACATCTTGATGTTACCTTCCTCTGCACGAACAATGTTTTTTTTTTTTTTTTTTTTAATTCAGTGCAATTATTACCAAAACTATTGGAAAATCAGTGCAGCAATCTAAACCATCTACTTGCTCATTAGAGCTTCTGCCTACAGGCTTTTAAAAAATTGTTTTCAGCTCCTTGGCAGTGGATATATTGGGCACTGTAAATGGCTGACCTCTCTCAGGCAGCTTTCCAGCATCATTAAAAACTGCATTTTTCAGGCATTCTCCTGAAAAACAGAAACATGGATATTTCTGCATTAGGCAACTGTAGGGATCTCAAATCTTCCATTTATTAGTAAGATTATTGAAAATGGGTTCCTCAATTTGAAAGACATCCTTGACAGTGTTCAATGAGGTTTTCGCTCATGTCAGAGCACCGAAACTGTCCTGACATGAGCATGATTAAGGATTCAGGGAGTCAAACAGTCCTGTTATTAGATCTTCGTGCAACATTTGACCCTGTAGACCGTAAACTACTCCTACATAGTCTGGAAAGTTGGATTGGGCTTTCAGGAACCATCCTCAGGTGGCTCAGATCAGACTTAGAGCACAGGAGGTCTGTAGTTAGTATTGGTAGTTATGACTCTCAAAAAACCCAATAATGTATGGCGTCCCTAAAGGATTGGTTCTTGGGCCCTTCCTGTTTAATCTCTACATGTTTTCTGTTTCTTCTCGGTAGCTTATCATAGCTATGCAGATGACACCCATATCTACCTAGTGCTCTCCCCAATTGACGATTGTGTCTAGGTTTGTTTCCTCTTGACAAAGTGAATAACTGGATGCAACAAATCTTTATTCAACTAACTGAAGACTGAAATAATCCTATTATATTATACATATTAGAAAAACTAACAGCCAGGTCAGCACTTTCAGTGTGATCACTGAACTGCAATAAAGCTAAGACTAAGTTATCATTCTGGTAATAAACTAAGAAACTGTGCATCCAAGAAAGATGTAAAAAAAAAAAAAAAAAACGACTCAAGCTTTTATTTCTTCTAAAAATGGACTACCGTGATTCCCTCCTCTCTGGCCTCCAAATCCATTTGACATTGTTAACGCATTCAAAATGCTGCTGCTGGAAAACTGACACCAAGAGGAGAGAACACATTACTCTGATTCTTAGTTCCCTGCTCTGGCTTCTGATTTATAAGTTATGTGGGGTTTTTTTTTTCAAGTTTGTGTCTATACTGACTGAAAAACCAAAAAGCAACACTGACTATCAAATACCAGCTGCCATGACAACTGCCCCTGAAGCTAAGACACTGTTTCTCCTAATAAGTTAAGTTCAAAACTGGAAATTCATGCACAAGTGCTGCAGCGTGAATGAATATAATTTATAGTTCCTTTTAATAAAAAACTGAGGAGCGATACTGATTGATTGGTTTTAGCATGCTGTAGATATGCACATTAAAGTTACAGGCTGAATGAGTGAGAGAGTAATGCTCAGTCTCTCCACCATATGTTCACTTAATTCCACTTAATTTGAGTTCAGAGAAGTACATGAAGAGTTTGGCTGCTGGTGCGCCAGCTGTAGCAAAGGTTTGGAGACTTTGGTAATGAGACCATGTTGTGACCAATAATGATAAGCCACCGTTTATGAGTTTTCACGGTCGATTTAGAACAGTTTTACTAGATTAAGTTAATACTCTTTGAACATTTGAGACAGCCTTTAAAAGCTATATTGTAATTTGTCCCTCCAAATGAGCTCCTTTTCTTAATCAGATGCGATGTTTACAACACATGCCGGCTGTGTTCTAATTGATTGGCGATTACTTTCTTCCTGTTTTGACTGCAGTGTGAAAAGAACATTTTGTGGAACACTTTGCTGTCGGGCATGGATCCTGTGGAACGAACTCAGTTTGAGTTTGGGAAGCAGACACCTTAAGACTAGACTTAAAACTTTCCTTTTCGATAAAGACTTTAAAAAAACAACCTTCTTACAAAACCCTTTTCAAACTTTGAAACTTTAATTTTGTGTATCAAATGTTGACTTTTGTTTTTAAATTTTTGGTTCAAAAAGCTCAAGAGTTCTGGATGGCTCAGGCAATTATGAATCCTCTCTTATTGTTTTCTACCATATGCCTAGACAGAACTCCTCACAATGCACTGAGCACCTCTCTTCTGCTCTTTCGCTCTCCAACCATGGGCCAAAACCAGCTCTGACCTATCGGGCCACAAACGACAGCACAAGCACATTGGCGGCATATCCTTTGAATTTTGTGGATCTTGTGATCTGGGGAATATGGAGTCCTGCTGGGGGACGTTGCTGCTGTCTTGGAGTGCTGTTGTCATGGAAGGGGGGTCTTGTACATGTCAAAGTAATAACCCCCTGAACACCAGGACCGCAGCTTTCCCAGCAGAGCGCTACATTGTGATGAGCTAATCGATGTCATTCACTTCCCCCGTCGTCTGTGGTTTAAATACTGAGCAGAGTATTTTCTCCTGTTGTGTGACACCAGCTCTGTGATTTCTCTTGCTCCTTCTGGTTCTGCAGTGTGCTTTTGCCTTTCTGCAGGTATCTGCAGAGCTGCATGTTCCTGATCTGCGCTCACTGGCCTCACCAACCTGCCCATAATTCATTGCTAACAGCTGTCCTTTTCTCAACAAACTGTTATGCACGATTATTTTCTCTGCTTATGAGACTTCTTATTTTCATACTTTACGCCGGCCTACTCACCCGTAAAACAAATGACTATCATCTTTGACCCAGTTTTCTGCCTCATTGCTCTGCTTATCCTGAGAACAGTAACCTTATATACATACTGTATAGCCACTGAGCTGTTCTATAATTAATACTCTGACTGCCTCTCTAATTTTATCCTCTGTCTATCTTACATGCATCTTGGTCATATGCTGCATTTAGGGTAACATGCTTTGTCCTGGTGTGAGGATGAATTCATCTGCTTGTTTCAGACCT